>NC_134357.1:106281634-106416634 GCF_048569485.1 Anomaloglossus baeobatrachus | reverse complement strand
GTATTTCCGAAAATACCACCTTTGAGGTCCATGCTTTAAGCTTACAACCTAATTCCCTGAAATCATCTTTAAGGACCTTCCACCTACCTCTAACTTTGTCATTTGTGCCAATGTGTACAATGACCGCTATATTTATTTATATATATATATATTTATATATATATATATATATATATATATATTTAGTCTAATATATAGAGAGTGCAGCAGACGTGGTTGGTGTGAGTGGCCTATGGTAGGAGGCACGTGAGGCTTCCATCAGTGAGCCTAGTTTTTCTGGTTCGGTGGGATATTAGCATAGTATAAGTGTCGGTAGGTCATCATGTCCTGTTGACTTGTTTAGCATTGTTACAAGGATTAAGAAGATGCAATTACTTTCCCAGCTTTTTTTTTTTGTGTTCAGGGTAACTAAAGGTTACACCAAATACAACATACATACATTTGTATGGGGGAGGACAAAGGGGTAAATGGGCGAGATCGTGATCACTGTTGTCTGATCCCTATTGTATGGTCAATAGAAGGGTTGTCTTAGGCTAAGTTCACACACTGCGTTTTTTTGATGCTGCGTTTTTGTGCGTTTTTGGCCGCTAAAAAAACGCACCCGCGTCGAAAAAACGCGTAAAAAAACGCATGCGTTTTGCTGCGTTTTTGATCTCTGCGTTTTTCTGCGTTTTTCCAATGCATTGCATGGGGGGAAAACACAGAAAAATGCAGGAAAGAATTGACATGTCCATTTTTTTTTTCAAGCTCAAAAACACAGCTTAAAAAAACAGTTGTGTGCGGACAGCAAAAATGAAAACTCAGACTTTGCTGGGGAAGCAAAGTCATGCAGTTTTGAGGCCAAAAACGCCGCGAAAAACGCACTGTGCGCACATAGCCTTAAATGAAATGTCACTTCATTTTCCCTGTGGTTTTCCGCTTGTCTGTGCTCCATGTGAATATATCCATACTGTCTGAACAGATTACACCTGATCACTGGGGGTCTGAGCAGCAAATACAGCTTGGGCCCCTCTAAGGAAATCAGACTAACTTATATATGGGAATAGTTTACACAGCTATTGCCTAATATACTCTTTGTATGGGAATCGCTCTCCTGACATGCAGGATATTTCACATTTTTCTACCTTTGCCCTATAAATCAATGTGCAGAATGCAGGCTGCTGTTTACAGCTTGCGCCTCCTATAATAACTTAGTGGTGAGTTTAATGTTAAGGTGACCTGTCCCATAGTGACCCCATTACTACAGACTTGAGTTGCAGGTTTGTCTTGTACGCCCCGTTACATCCCTTCTGTTTTATTTCTAGCTTCCTATGAGTTGTTCAGATATAACGGTCGTCCCATTACATGTGAGTACATGGCCCTCATCTCGGCTCTCCGCTTTGGACTTTAATTTGTGATCATTAGAGAATGATAAGTGTTACATAATTGTGCTGTAATCCCGGCAATCAGACGTTTATTTTTCTTCCTCTGACCTGTCTTCTTATGTTCAAAGCTCATATTGTAGAAAAAAATACTGGAAATTCAGGACTAATGACTTTACTGTGTATTCATTGGGGAGTCTAATTACAGAGATATGTCACAGAAGCCTTCACCTGGAGTCCGTCTGCAGAGTACAGGCTGCCTATATTCTGACACACACATATATATATATATATATATATATATATATATATATATATATATATATATATATATATATATGTGTGTCTGCAATGCGGTGGTGGTGTAAGCTCTGTATACTCCGGCTGCAAGAGGTTTCATGTTCCTCAAAGCCAGTTGAGAAGCAATTGATGCAAAAACAAACAAACATTTTGGAGGAGACCCTCCCTCCACATTCCTAGTTGTCACAGCAGCCCATCCTCCACTATCTCAGTAGCCACAGCAGTCCTTCCAGGAATAACTGGAAAAGTCACTGCAGCTCCCAAGACTAGCTAGTCACCACATCCCCTATCAACTAACTCGCTAGTCACAGAAGGGCCTTGGTCAACTAAAGGCCCCGTCACACTAAGCAACATCGCTAGCAACATCGCTGCTAACGAACAACTTTTGTGACGTTGCTAGCGATGTTGCTGTGTGTGACATCCAGCAACAACCTGGCCCCTGCTGTGAGGTCGTTGGTTGTTGCTGAATGGCCTGGGCCATTTTTTAGTTGTTGCTGTCCTGCTGTGAAGCACAGATCGCTGTGTGTGACAGCGACAGAGCAACAACTAAATGTGCAGTGAGCAGGGAGCCGGCTTCTGCGGAGCCTGGTAACCACAGTAAACATCGGGTAACCAAGAAGCCCTGTCCTTGGTTACCCGATATTTACCTTCGTTACCAGCCTCCGCAGCTCTCACTGTCAGTGCCGGCTCTTGCTCTGTGCACATGTAGCTACAGCACACATCGGGTAATTAACCCGATGTGTACTGTAACTAGGAGAGCAGAAAGCCAGCGCTAAGCGGTGTGCGCTGCTCCCTGCTCTCTGCACGTGTAGCTGCGTGCACTGGTAACCAAGGTAAATATCGGGTTGGTTACCCGATATTTACCTTAGTTACCAAGCGCAGCATCTTCCACGCGGCGCTGCTGGCTGGGGGCTGGGACACTGGTTGCTGGTGAGCTCACCAGCAACTCGTGTAGCCACGCTCCAGCGATCCCTGCCAGGTCAGGTTGCTGGTGGGATCGCTGGAGCGTCGCAGTGTGACATCTCACCAGCAACCTCCTAGCAACTTACCAGCGATCCCTATCAGGTTGGATCGTTGTTGGGATCGCTGGTAAGTTGTTTAGTGTGACTGGGCCTTAACTCAGTAGTCATAGGAGGGCACCATGGGACTAAGTTGGTAGTTACAGCAGCCCTTCCTGGGACTAATTTACAGCATCCCTTCCCCCCCCGAATCTAAGTCAGTAGTGGCAGCAGCCCCCTCTGGGACTATGTCAGTAGTGGCAGCAGCCTCCTCTGGGACTATGTCAGTAGTGGCAGCCGCCCCCTCTGGGACTATGTCAGTAGTGGCAGCAGCCCCCTCTGGGACTATGTCAGTAGTGGCAGCAGCCTCCTCTGGGACTATGTCAGTAGTGGTAGCCGCCCCCTCTGGGACTATGTCAGTAGTGGCAGCATCCTCCTCTGGGACTATATCAGTAGTGGCAGCAGCCTCCTCTGGGACTATGTCAGTAGTGGCAGCCGCCCCCTCTGGGACTATGTCAGTAGTGGCAGCAGCCCCCTCTGGGACTATGTCAGTAGTGGTAGCCGCCCCCTCTGGGACTATGTCAGTAGTGGCAGCAGCTTCCTCTAGGACTATATCAGTAGTGGCAGCAGCCCCCTCTGGGACTATGTCAGTAGTGGCAGCAGCCCCCTCTGGGACTATGTCAGTAGTGGTAGCCGCGCCCTCTGGGACTATGTCAGTAGTGGCAGCAGCCTCCTCTGGGACTATATCAGTAGTGGCAGCAGCCTCCTCTGGGACTATGTCAGTAGTGGCAGCAGCCTCCTCTGGGACTATATCAGTAGTGGCAGCAGCCTCCTCTGGGACTATGTCAGTAGTGGCAGCAGCCTCCTCTGGGATTATGGCAGTAGTGGCAGCAGCCTCCTCTGGGACTATGGCAGTAGTGGCAGCAGCCCCCTCTGGGACTATGGCAGTAGTGGTAGCAGCCCCCTCTGGGACTATGTCAGTAGTGGCAGCCGCCCCCTCTGGGACTATGTCAGTAGTGGCAGCCGCCTCCTCTGGGACTATGGCAGTAGAGGCAGCAGCCCCCTCTGGGACTATGTCAGTAGTGGCAGCAGCCTCCTCTGGGACTATGTCAGTAGTGGCAGCAGCCCCCTCTGGGACTATATCAGTAGTGGCAGCCGCCCCCTCTGGGACTATGGCAGTAGTGGCAGCAGCCTCCTCTGGGACTATGTCAGTAGTGGCAGCCGTCCCCTCTGGGACTTTATCAGTAGTGGCAGCAGCCCCCTCTGGGACTATGTCAGTAGTGGCAGCAGCCCCCTCTGGGACTATGTCAGTAGTGGCAGCAGCCCCCTCTGGGACTATGTCAGTAGTGGCAGCCGCCCCCTCTGGGACTATGTCAGTAGTGGTAGCCGCCCCCTCTGGGACTATGTCAGTAGTGGCAGCAGCCCCCTCTGGGACTATGTCAGTAGTGGCAGCCGCCCCCTCTGGGACTATATCAGTAGTGGCAGCAGCCCCCTCTGAGACTATGTCAGTAGTGGCAGCAGCCTCCTCTGGGACTATGGCAGTAGTGGCAGCAGCCTCCTCTGGGACTATGGCAGTAGTGGCAGCAGCCCCCTCTGGGACTATGGCAGTAGTGGCAGCCGCCCCCTCTGGGACTATGTCAGTAGTGGCAGCCGCCCCCTCTGGGACTATGTCAGTAGTGGCAGCCGCCCCCTCTGGGACTTTATCAGTAGTGGCAGCCGCCCCCTCTGGGACTATGTCAGTAGTGGCAGCAGCCCCCTCTGGGACTATGTCAGTAGTGGCAGTAGCCCCCTCTGGGACTATGTCAGTAGTGGCAGTAGCCCCCTCTGGGACTATGTCAGTAGTGGCAGCAGCCCCCTCTGGGACTATGTCAGTAGTGGCAGCAGCGCCCTCTGGGACTATGTCAGTAGTGGCAGCAGCCCCCTCTGGGACTATGTCAGTAGTGGTAGCCGCCCCCTCTGGGACTATATCAGTAGTGGCAGCAGCCCCCTCTGGGACTATGTCAGTAGTGGCAGCAGCCCCCTCTGGGACTATGTCAGTAGTGGCAGCCACCCCCTCTGGGACTATGTCAGTAGTGGCAGCCGCCCCCTCTGGGACTATGTCAGTAGTGGCAGCAGCCCCCTCTGGGACTATGTCAGTAGTGGCAGCAGCCCCCTCTGGGACTATGTCAGTAGTGGCAGCAGCTCCCTCTGGGACTATGTCAGTAGTGGCAGCAGCCCCCTCTGGGACTATGTCAGTAGTGGCAGCCGCCTCCTCTGGGACTATGTCAGTAGTGGCAGCAGCCTCCTCTGGGACTATATCAGTAGTGGCAGCCGCCTCCTCTGGGACTATATCAGTAGTGGCAGCCGCCCCCTCTGGGACTATATCAGTAGTGGCAGCAGCCCCCTCTGGGACTATGTCAGTAGTGGCAGCCACCCCCTCTGGGACTATGTCAGTAGTGGCAGCAGCCCCCTCTGGGACTATGTCAGTAGTGGCAGCCGCCCCCTCTGGGACTATGTCAGTAGTGGCAGCCGCCCCCTCTGGGACTATGTCAGTAGTGGCAGCAGCCCCCTCTGGGACTATGTCAGTAGTGGCAGCAGCCCCCTCTGGGACTATGTCAGTAGTGGCAGCAGCTCCCTCTGGGACTATGTCAGTAGTGGCAGCAGCCCCCTCTGGGACTATGTCAGTAGTGGCAGCCGCCTCCTCTGGGACTATGTCAGTAGTGGCAGCAGCCTCCTCTGGGACTATATCAGTAGTGGCAGCCGCCTCCTCTGGGACTATGTCAGTAGTGGCAGCCGCCTCCTCTGGGACTATGTCAGTAGTGGCAGCCGCCCCCTCTGGGACTATGTCAGTAGTGGCAGCAGCCTCCTCTGGGACTATGTCAGTAGTGGCAGCCGCCCCCTCTGGGACTATATCAGTAGTGGCAGCCGCCCCCTCTGGGACTATGTCAGTAGTGGCAGCAGCCCCCTCTGGGACTATGTCAGTAGTGGCAGCAGCCCCCTCTGGGACTATATCAGTAGTGGCAGCAGCCTCCTCTGGGACTATGTCAGTAGTGGAAGCAGCCCCCTCTGGGACTATGTCAGTAGTGGCAGCCGCCCCCTCTGGGACTATATCAGTAGTGGCAGCCGCCCCCTCTGGGACTATGTCAGTAGTGGCAGCCGCCCCCTCTGGGACTATATCAGTAGTGGCAGCCGCCCCCTCTGGGACTATATCAGTAGTGGCAGCAGCCCCCTCTGGGACTATGTCAGTAGTGGCAGCCGCCCCCTCTGGGACTATGTCAGTAGTGGCAGCCGCCCCCTCTGGGACTATATCAGTAGTGGCAGCCGCCCCCTCTGGGACTATGTCAGTAGTGGCAGCAGCCTCCTCTGGGACTATGTCAGTAGTGGCAGCAGCCCCCTCTGGGACTATATCAGTAGTGGCAGCCGCCCCCTCTGGGACTATGTCAGTAGTGGCAGCAGCCTCCTCTGGGACTATGTCAGTAGTGGCAGCAGCCCCCTCTGGGACTATATCAGTAGTGGCAGCAGCCTCCTCTGGGACTATGTCAGTAGTGGCAGCCGCCCCCTCTGGGACTATATCAGTAGTGGCAGCAGCCTCCTCTGGGACTATATCAGTAGTGGCAGCCGCCCCCTCTGGGACTATATCAGTAGTGGCAGCCGCCCCCTCTGGGACTATGTCAGTAGTGGCAGCAGCCTCCTCTGGGACTATGTCAGTAGTGGCAGCAGCCCCCTCTGGGACTATGTCAGTAGTGGCAGCAGCCTCCTCTGGGACTATGTCAGTAGTGGTAGCCGCCCCCTCTGGGACTATGTCAGTAGTGGCAGCAGCCCCCTCTGGGACTATGTCAGTAGTGGCAGCAGCCCCCTCTGAGACTATGTCAGTAGTGGCAGCAGCCCCCTCTGGGACTATGTCAGTAGTGGCAGCAGCCCCCTATGGACTAAGCCTTTTAATCTAGTCACAGTAGTATCCTCACCCCTCACTTCCCACGGGCAGTTTACTAGAGGAGCGCACCATTGTCAGGTTATGACAGCCGTTCTGTCAGGGGCGGACATATCATTGGTGCAGCCGCACAAGAGGTTGCGGGGCCCATTTCTATTTCAAAACATGTGGAATTGGAGTTTTGATGAGTCATTGGACTGAAAAGGCGCATATACTGCTCTTACACAGCGGCCCTCTTCTGTCTGTCCGCCAATGCGTTGTGTGCTGCTTATGTAGCTGCTTTTGCTGAGCGAGATGGAGCTTGATGAGTCCATCCAGCTATATGAATGCAGCTCTGAAGCATCTGGCCACTGGATGCACGACTATCAGAGACTGTTCCGGGGCTAGGTTTAGTATTTCCCTGGGAACCAGGCTTTGTCCGGGCGGCTCTGTTGTAAATGTAGTATATAGCCTTGTCTGTAATGAATACAGGGCAGAATGTGGAGTCGTCAGGGGCCGACACGTGACCAGGAAAGTCGTGCAGTTTGCTCAAGAAAGAACCGAATTCCCTCAGTGATCTCCTGATTTCTGCGCAGTATTAATGTTTATGTTTGGCTGGTAATCATAGCCTTATAGCACCATTATACACCGACAACACAGGGAGCATTCACTCCTTTATTTACAGGTTTGAATCCACATTTTGCAGAGAAGGTATAAACCAGGAGTGTGTGCGAACGTACGTGCGTGCGTGGTGGAGGGCGCTTTGCACCGACCCCCCCCTACCCCCATAGGGAACACATGTAGGGAGTACATACTCACCCGTCCTTGGTCCCCGCCGCTCCCGCACGTTCGCGCGCTGTCTGTGCCCTGGCCATATCAGCACAGTAGTGACGTCACCGCTGTGCTGAAGAGAGCACAGACAGCGGGGCAGTGATGAGAAGCTGCGCTCCCTCTCATCAGCGCTTTCAAATATATCGGCATCTGTGATCTGTGATGCCGGTATATTTGAATGTGCGATCCTGAGCAGGGGCCCGGTGCTGGAGCGGACACCACGGCAGGTGCCGCCAGGCCCCTCCCCCAGGGCATGGACCCCACAGCAGTGCAGGGGGAGGTTGTGGGCAGAGTACAGGGTGCGGGGGAATGTGCGGGAGGGGGGCGGGGCTCATTGCACTGTACCCGCCCAGCAGGGCGGCAACATGCGGTTCCAGATTTGCATGTCAACATAGCCCTGCCCATGTTGACATGAAATGACCGGAAGCAGCAAAATTGCGGCAGGAGCGGTCACATGACCACTCTGAGCCTGGGGAGAGGGGCTGACAGCAGGGCAGGTAAGTGGTCACTATCTACTTACCTGCTCCAATGTAGCCTAATAGGGAAATTATATAAAAAAGTCAAAATAAGCCGGATAACCCCTTTAACTGAGAATCTGGCAGTGAGCTTGTTCTGAGACAAGTTACAAACTAGCCTAACAGCCACAGTCTCACATTAGGGAGTACATTAAGACTGAGTGCACACGCTACATTTCCCCCCCACCCCTTTTTTGATGCGTTTTTTATTTTTTTGCAGATTTTAATCAATCTGCAAGGTAACACACATCCCAGCAAAATCTTTGAGAATCCTGAAGTGCTGTGCAAACGTTGCTGAATTTTTCCATGCAGTTTTTTTTCCTGCAACAGAATCTGCATCAAACAATAGACATGTCAATTGTTTCTGAGGTTTTTTTTTTCCAGCGTTTCCCCTATCATAAAAAAGCAACATGTGAGCATATCGTAAGGCTATGTCCGCACTCTGCAGTTCTGTCTTAACCACAAAAGTGCACCCTGTGGCCAAAAAAATGCATCTTGTGGCAAAAAAAGCATCAAAAAACGCATGTGTTGATCAAAATGGGTGAAAAACGCAAAAAGAATTGACATGCTGCAGTTTAGTGGTCACTACAAAAATGCAGCCCAAATAAAAAGCAATGTCCGCACAGCACATCTGAAGTCTCATAGACGTTTCTGGGCCAGGAAAAGCATGCAGTTTGTGGGGACTAAGGTGACCACAAACTGCACCAAAAAACACATGAAAAACTGCAGCGTGTGCATGGGGCCTAAAGGAGGTGAAATCAAGTTATCCACAGGATAGGTGTAATTTATTTATGGAACCCCACTGATCCGCAGAATGAGCAACTTTTATCCTTGAATGCGTTGTTTGTACCCCTGCTATACTGAGCAGCAGTGCACATGCCCAACCTCCGCGTCAGTCATTCTCTGTGGTGCTGCCACAAAAAGCCGTGTGCAGCGCTTGTAGCAGAGGACGAATATGCACTGCTACTCCAGTCTACAGGAGTAAAATTTGTCCCCCGCTGCCAATTAGTGCCGACCCCCACCAAGCAATAAGTTATCACCTATCTTACTGATAGCTGATATGTTTTCACTGTAGAACCCTTTAAAGGGAACCTGTCACCACTTTTTTGGCCTATAAGCTGCGGTCACCACCACCAGGCTCTTATATACAGCATTCTAACATGCTGTATATAAGAGCCCAGGCCGGGGGTAGAACATAAAAAACACTTTATAATACTTACCTAATGGTCGCGCGGTGGGCCTAATGGGTGTCTCCATTGTTCGGTGCCAGACCCTCCTCTTTCGGCCATCTTCGTCCTCTTTCTGAAGCCTGTGTGCATGACGCGGCTATGTCATACACACTCGCCGGTCCTGCGCAGGCGCACTACAATACTTTGATCTACCCTGCTCAGGACCTGAATGCCGGTGAGTGTGGATGACGTCGGACCCGTCATGCACCGCAGCTAGAGAAGGAGAACAAAGATGCCCAAAAGAGGCGGCGCCAGCACCAAACAATGGAGACGCCCATTAGGCCCACAGCACGAATGTTAGTTAAGTATTATAAAGTGTTTTTTATGTTATACCCCCGGCCTGGGCTCTTATATACAGCATGTTAGAATGCTGTATATAAGAGCCCAGTGGTGGTGGCCGCAGCTTATAGGCCAAAAAAGTGGTGACAGGTTCCCTTTAAGCAACATATCCTTATTTTAGAAGTATTCCCATCTTGGATATTTCAGGTACAGGTAATATGCAGTAGCCTCTTCAGACAGGAAAAGGACTTGAACTCTACCGCCACCTATTTAAGTGACCTATAAGTCTCCTTACGCTGACATGGCACTCTCCACAAAGAGAAACATTCCCCCTTTAGACCTCCTGTCAGAGGCAATAGGAATATCCAGCAATTGGCGACTTCTTAAAAACTCATCCTTTATTTTTCAAAAATTTCATAAAAAATGTATAACATCAAGACATAAAATCCCCAAAAATAATCCATGGTAAGCAGCCGATAAACAACAAACGCATTTCGGACATGGGGACTTATTCATTAAGCCTCTCACCCTGCAAATCAGACCTATTGCTTTGCACTGATGAGGGGCAAACACCCTGAAACACTTGTCTGCAAATGCAGGGTGTGGTTTGGCTTCTCATCCTAAGTTATGTGACAAGACCTATTTAAAGGGTTTAAATTGACTTTTAAGATTACAAATAGAGTGCACTAGAATTCCGTTGCGCTTCCTCCCTGAGGAGACTATTTACATATTTAATTTCCCAGTGGAGGATTGCATGGCCTATAAGTTTCCTTAAGGCTGCTTTACACGCTGCGATATCTGTACCGATATTGCTAGCGTGCGTACCCGCCCCTATCAGTTGTGCGACATGGGCATATTGCTGCCCGTGGTGCACAACATCGCGCGGACCCGTCACACTACTTACTTGCCTAGCGACGTCGCTGTGACCGGTGTACCGCCTCCTTTCTAAGGGGGCGGTTTGTTCGGCGTCACAGCGACGTCACTAAGCGGCCGCCCAAAGTGGAGGGGCAGAGATGAGCGGGCCGAACATCCTGCCCACCTCCTTCCTTCCTTATTGCTGGTGGACGCAGGTAAGGTGAGGTTCCTCGTTCCTGCGGTGTCACACATAGCGATGTGTGCTGCCGCAGGAATGACGAACTACATCGTACCTGCAGCAGCAACGATAATTGAGATTAGGGGGGGATGTCACCGATTAGCTATTTTGAACGTTTTTGCAACGATTCAAAATCGCTCATAGGTGTCACACGCAACGACATCGCTAAAGCAGCCGGATGTGCGTCACAAAATCCGTGACCCCAACGACATCGCTTTATGAGTTTTATGAGTTTATGAGTTTTCATTTTTGCTGTCCGCACACAACTTTTTTTTTTTTAGCTGCGTTTTTGAGCTGAAAAAAAAAATGGACATGTCAATTCTTTCCTGCGTTTTCCACCCTTGCAATGCATTGGAAAAACGCAGCAAAACGCAGAGATCAAAATGATCATAACGCAGCCAAAAATGTTTTTACCAATGCGTTTTTGCCGCGGGTGTGTTTTTGTGAGTTTTTTGTGGCAAAAAACGCACAAACACGCAGCGTAAAAAAACACAGCGTGCGCACATAGCCTTACAGCGGCTTGACACTCTGTACAGGATTATACATGCCCTAAATGTCTAATAGGTGGCAGCCCTACTTTTGAGACGCACATTTGTATGTTCTCCCCGTGTTTGCGTGGGTTTCCTCCGGGTACTCCGGTTTCCTCCCACCCTCCAAAAGACATACTGAAAGGGAATTTAGATTGTGAGCCCCAATGGGGACAGTGTTGCCAATGTATGTAAAGCGCTGTGGAATTAATAGCGTTATATAAATGAATAAAATTATTATTATTTTAGGGAGTTTGTGTCCCCTCTTTACCCTTTCCTAGCCATGCTGTCTAAGGCTCTGTGCGCACTAGACCGATTTACCCGCGGATTTGCCGCGGAAATTTCTTGAGAAATGTCTGCAATCTTTGTGCAGACATTTCCCAGCAAATTCTATGAGAAAAAAAAATAGCTGTGCGCACTGTGCGGATTTTTCTGAAGAAATTTCCTTGAGAAGAATTTCTCGAGAAAATTTCTTGAGAAAATGAGCATGTCCATTATTTTCCGCAGGTACCCTGCGGATTTCGGCAGTACAGCCTGCAAAATCCTAAGGGAACCACCCGCGGGAAAATCGCGGCAAATTCGCGGCTAATCCGCGGCAAATCCGCATGCGGATTTGGTGCGGATTTTTTCCGGAGGTCCGGAAATCTTTCACTCCCAGAAGTTTCTCAAGAAATTTTCTTGAGAAACTTCACATTTCTAGCGCGCGCATAGCCTTAATCTTCCACCATTCAGTATAGAGCCCCGTGCACCACCTCTCTCTTGGTTTCCAATGGCACAAATGGCCGCTGTGTATTTCCCAGTGCAGGTGAGTACCAGGCCGTCACAGATTACGACTATGTACCAAACAAAGGGCAAAAAAAGGTTGCCCTATTCTTCTGGTTACGGAAATTTCTGTTTACAGGCTTTTTATTGTGTATTCCTTTTGTTCAGACAGAGGAAAGTGAACACATCTGATGTATTAAGGGGATTTTATTAGTTCTCTTTTCACGTCATGAAATAAGTCCCTTCCCTTTGTCAACTTCTTCTATACGAGCTGACATTTTCCAGGGCTGACGCTCAGTACTGAGGGTGCCTTTGTCCTGTATAAGATCTTACCGTCATTGGCGTTATATATAGTTTTTTGCTGTTTAACAGGTATACAGTTCAAAGAGTTCATGTACAGTAGGTCAAGGGGAGAAAGCTGCTGCCAGACGGATTTGCCGGTGACTTATCAACCTGAGAATGAAAGGGTTGTTTAAATTCAGACTGCCCGATACTTCTCTCCCCCGACATCATCTGTAGTGAAAGAACCAAGAGGCCCCATACATTTAAGATTGTCAGGGGATATCAGTGGGTTCAGCAGACTTTAATCAAATGTGTTCGGGAACTTAAACCTGTGATGTAAGAAATTAATCCATGTTGTAGTAAAGATAAGCTATTTGCAAACACGGTGTTTTGGGCTGATTGCCTCTCGCCAGTGCCAAGTATGAGATCTGATCTGGCTGTTTGAGAAGCTATAGTGGGGTCTAAGGGGAAAACTTTGCTCCTTGCAGAGAGTGGAGACAACGTTCTTTTAGTGGAAGGAGTACAGGCTTGGACAATGCTGATCCGGCCCTGAGAAAAGGGCGTAGTGCCAGCAAGATGCTACAATACCCGAGCATGGAGATGGCAAAGATGAAAGTGTTTGTGAGAAGCAGAGAAAGTCCTAGACCTGGGAGACAGCCTGGAACGTCTTCCATTATGGGCTCCTGATCCAAAAAAAGACGTGATATGCCTAAGAACACATATCCTCTGAAATGCGTCAGCAGTAATGTGCAGTCCGTGCTAAGGAGCCCATAATACGTTTGGTGGCATTATTCTACGAACCGCAGGAGTCTTCTGAGCATGGGAAAGTAGCTTAAGTAAATCCATGGTATCACACTTTCCCGTCGCTCCTTGAGATCCCACGCGTGCTCACTTATCATTCCTGCAGCCTTGGTAGCCGGGTGCTCGCTTCCCGGCTTCAGACGTGCACTGCGCATGCTCAGAAGACTCCTGCGGTTCCGGTCATGCGCAGTGCACGTCTGAATATGGGAAGTAAATAGCCAAGTGCATGACCAGAACCGCAGGAGTCTTCTGAGCATGCGCAGTGCGCGTCTGAAGCCGAGGAGCGAGCACCCGGATAACAAGACTTTGGGAATGGTAAGTGCGCACGCGCGGGATCTCAAGGAGTGACGGGGACATTGCTCAAGTAAATCCATAGTATCACGCCCACAGGGGCGTGATACCACAGAAAGCATGCAAACGCACACAGGGCAATGCGATGCCCATGGGGCTAGAGCCCCTGCTCATTTACATACAGAACACATAAGTAATAAAACATATTTTTATACATCCATATTACACACTATTACAACACAGAGATGAGTAGAAAGGGGTTACTAGGCCACACATCACCCTGCTTCTAGGTTAGGGACAGGTTCCCTTTAAAGGGTTATTCCCATCTCCAAGATCCTATCCCAACATGTAGTAGGTATAATAATATTAGCAAATACCTCCAATTAGAAGTGTAGTATAGTTCTCGTGATATAGCCATGTCTCTTACCTCATGTGCAGGGCATTGCAGGACCTTAGGTATCCATGGTTACGTGCACTCATATAGTTACAGTTAGTAGTTGCTCTATGCCATAACCATGGATACCTAAGCTGCAATGCCCTGCACATGAGGCAAGAGACATAGCTAATCAGGAGAAGTCTACTGCATTTCTAAGTATAGGTATTTGCTAATATTATTATTACACCTACTACGGTACATATTGGGATAGTATATTAGAGATGGGAATACCCCTTTAATCATACACCCATGTGCCTGGAGGTGAGCAGCCTACATTCTCTTGTCTTGTATTTATGGAAATTCTGTAATTACTAGAAATAGCAGAAAATAAAATTCAAAAGAATTTAAATGACATTTAAAATGTCATTTTTAATCATATTTTTTTTTTGTGGGCTCAAAAACAGGGAGACTGAATTATGAGCACACTAAATAGAGCCCATTCATTTGCCAGTTCAGGCCTAGGCCACCCGACTGCCGAGCGCTCTGTCCTCTGAGGGGGTTGCTGATAGATTCCTCTGGCAACAGATTCTTGGCGCAGAACGATCAGGTCAGTGGGATTCCAACTTTGTGATACTTCTGTCCCCATCATCTGATTGGGGGGAGGCAGAAGACCTCCATATAATAGACTCAACCGATCCCACTGATATTGGAGATGACGATTATGGCGGCTGATGGGAGCGTGCACTTAGGAGGTGAACACTGGACAGTGGCTGCAATCTGGCTGGATGCGTAGGCATCTGTCCACCATTGTAGAAACAGAAAAGGACACACACTGCATAGTATACATTTTTTTCCCATAACCTTCTGTATTTCAAAGTGCAGCCTGTTCCAGGGACATTGTCTATTTTTTTTTTTTTTTTTACGGGCTCAAGGACTCAACATGCATTTAATGAGGATCAGTCACCTGACAGAAGAATAGAATATTTTTTACCATGCTGCTATCATGACGGTGATTTATTTATTTATTTTCACTATGTGCACCTCTCCATTCCTAAAATATCGTCCCCTCTTTGCTGTATGTAAATCTAGTATTGTTAGGCAAGTGGGCGGTGTCCTCAATTCTTTGAGTCTTCAAGAGGATCCCACCTCCTTGGATAACAAGACTAAATTTACATACAAGGAAGAGGGGACCATATATCAGGATTGAAGAGGAGCAGGAACAAAAAATAAAGAACAGCAAATTTATGGCACGTGACGGGTCCTCTTAGGGGTACTTTGCACGTTGCGACATCGCTACTGAGATATCGTCGGGGTCAAATCGAAAGTGACGCACATCCGGTGCCGGTAATGACTTTGCAACGTGTAAAGCCTAGAAGCACCGATAAACTATTGCAAAAGCGTCGAAAATCGGTGATCTGTGTAGTGTCGGACATTTCCATAATTTCGGAAGGACCGATGTTACGATGTTGTTCCTCGTTCCTGCACACATCGCTGTGTATGAAGCCGCAGGAGCGAGGAACATCTCCTTACCTGCGTCCCGCCTGCAATGAGGAAGGAAGGAGGTGGGCAGGCTGTTTATGTCCCGCTCATCTCCGCCCCCCTGCTTCTATTGGCCGCCTGCCGTGTGACGTCGCTGTGAAGCTTCATGATCCGCCCCCTTAGGAAGGAGGCGGGTCGCCGGCCAGAGCGACATCGCAGGGCAGGTAAGAGTGTGTGAAGCCGCCGTAGTGATAATGTTCGCTACGGCAGTTATCACAAGATATCACATCTGTGACGGGGGCGGGGACTATCGCGCTCTGCATCGTTACAATCGGCTAGCAATGTCGCAGCGTGCAAAGTACCCCTAAGGCTCTGTCAGCAATGTGTCTGAGGGAGAATACGGTATTTTGTACATATGGCATCTGATGGACCATGGACAGTGGATGTGTAACTAACCCCATTGACTTGCATGGGCTCCTTGTGCTGTCCAGAAAACCTTTATGTGAATAAGCCTTAATAGTTCTCTCCATATTTTAGTTTCCTCGTCATCTGTGCCACTAAGACTGTGCAAATTGTCTCTTTAGGGAGGAAGGAGACGAACTCTAGTGCCACCTATTGGAAGTAGCAATTCTAAAAGTCAATAGTGACCCTTTAACAAGCCTTGTCATGTGACTTAGGATTTCTGCTAGATCAGAACCTCAATTTGCAGATGGTGTTTCGGGGTGATTGCCCCATGTCAATGCAAAGTATGAGATCTGATCTAGCTGTATGAGAAGCTATCGTGGGGTCTAAGGGGAAAAAATTGCTACTTGCGGAAACTGTCAAACAATCTGGAAATCACCCCGAAACACCGTGTCTGCAGATTGAGGTTCTGATCTGGCATAAATCCTAAGACATATGAAAAGGCTCATTAAAGGGTCACTATTGACTTTTAGGATTTCTACTTCCAATAGGTAGCGCTAGAGTTCGTCTCCTTCCTCCTTGAAGAGACAATTTGAATATTTCCCAGAGGAGCATTGCAGCTATAAGACTCTCACTGGCAGACAGATTGGTTTGTCAGTCTCCGCAAGGAGAAAGGTTTTCCCTTTAGGACTGTGCAGTGCCATATCATTGACATCATAGGCGGACTTCTTGCAGATGTCACCCATTCCCTGTAGACTGTGAGCCCTCGCGGGCAGGGTCCTCTCTCCTCCTATACCAGTCTGTCTTGTACTGTTAATGATTGTTGTACGTATACCCTCTTTCACTTGTAAAGCGCCATGGAATAAATGGCGCTATAATAATAAATAATAATAATAATAATAATGTCGCACTGTGGCTTGCTCTACCCTTTCCCCATAGACAAAGATGAGTCTAGCAGGCGGTGCTTTCTGACCGCGGAGCTCTCGCTTTAGCATCACATTGAGCAAATAGTTAATTATAATCACACCTGTATATTTAGGTTTTGCATAGAGGGCAGAATATAAGTGCTGATTCAGACACAAGCCGGGTCCAGTGCCGTGTGCTGAGTGGCATGACGCGCCGGCTTGTGTTCTCTGCTGCACCATCATTAGGCACGGAGCGCCGGCGCACACTGCTCAGTGATGTCACTAATTAGTCACATGATATTCCGTCCTGACATCAGGTCTCGGCGTCAATTACATGACTTGCCGACTACAAAACATGATCAGTAATGATCCTAATAATTTCGGGTTAAAAATAAAGACCTGAGGGTTATTTATTTCTGGTGGATTAAGAAAGCATTTAAAGGGAACCTCTTGTGAGCATTTTACTATTCAAACTAGTAATATGGCTATATAGGTTGTAATCTGTGTAAATAAACCATAAGGCTATGTTCAGACACAAGGAAGCTTTTTGTAAATACTGTACTTCTGCAGATTTCCATGGTGAACATTTTTGTCGAAAGAGGTCCTGTCACTTGTCATTAATGATCATTCTTCACCTGGTGTAAATGTCGCTGTTCTCCTGAACTCGGCTTTGTTTTGTCTTTTGTTCCGTCGTCCTCTGTTCCTGAGATATGGCGCCTCTTCCATGGTTGTAAATCTAGTCTTGTTACACAAGGAGGTGTGGTCTTCAAGAAGACTTCAAGAAGAATTGTGGACCACATCCACTTGGGTAACAGACTAGATCATATCTCAGGAATGAAGAAAGGCCAAAAGAATAGAAACCCAACGTCAGATTCAGAACAGCGGTATTTACACCGGGCAAAAATACGTTGTTTGGGCATGTGACCGGCCCTCTTTGAATGCTACCTGCTTGGCACAAAAATGCATTAAAACATAAATCCCAGTATGATGTGTTTTTTAGTGGGTTGGATACTTTTTTGTAACTATCTGCAAAACTAGTGTAAAAAAAGCAGGTGTGATAATCCCAAATAGAAGCCAGAATCCCACCATGGAAGCCCATGAAGAGCTGTAGTAAGAGTTCACGTCGCTCTGGTCTGGAGCCCGTAGACCTTTCCCCCAGATTGCTATCAGCTGGAGCCTAGATCACATTTCATCCTTTCAGTTGCCACCTGCTTGCTCACCCCACGTGATTGATGACGACCTGGAAGAAAGGATATTAGGTGCGTAGAACAAATTCAATTAATGCTTCAGGCTTTGTATTAGGCCGGTTTCAGACGTCCGTGTTTTAGGTACGTGTGACATCCGTTTTTAACACGGATGTTACACGTACCCATGTTATTCTACGCTGTATTCACACGGTCGTGTTTTCACACACAGACATGTCCGTTTGTTCTCCGGCAGCATAGGTGTCACACGGACCGCACACTGATGTGATCCGTGTGACACGGACCGGAGAAAACACGGGTTTTTAAATAAAAAGATTTTCTATATTCCCCTATATCCAGCGATGCTGTCCGCGGCTCTGCTGCCTCCCGCTCCTGACCCCCGCCCATTATTTTCATTGATTATTCACTGCAGTGAGCAGCTGGGAGCAGGGGCATCGCGGGGACAGCGCTGGAGACAGCACCGCCGAGGACAGCACCGCTGGGGACATCGCTAGTGACAGGTGAGTATCCTGCCAGCAGTGTGTGTGTGCAGGGACGTCCAGGGGGTCATCGGATTTCCCAATGAACTCTGATGACCTCCTGATGACACCCCTGCGACAACTGCGCTACAGCGAGTGTCTCGACGGTGACTTCCAGGGGTTCACGAGAGTTCATTGGGAACTCCGATGACCCCCTGGATGTCACTGCACAAACTGCTGTATACTCACCTGTCACCGGCGATGTCCCCGGCGGTGCTGTCCTCGGCTGTGCTGTCCGGCGCTGTCCCTGCGATGCTCCAGCTTCCAGATCCTCGGGCAGTGAATAATCAATGAAAATAATAAGCGGGGGTCAGGAGCGGGAGGCAGCAGAGCCGGAGACAGCATCGCTGGATATAGGTAAATATAGAACATCTTTTCTTTGCAGAGACATGTGTTTTACCCGGTACGTGTCACACGTATGCAAACACGGATGTCACATGTGACCATAACCATGCGTATGACTGGTCCTGGTTAAATACGGACGCGTAAAACCGGCCTTCTTGTTAGAGGAGCCTTCAATCTGATATGCTCAACCAATTTGTCCCAGCCCCATGGATTGCCTGTCTTCCCTCACTTTTATACCCTAAAAAAATCACATGTAACAGTGAAACCCAAAAAATTTGCATTGTTCCTTTACCTTTAGGCCCTGTGCCCATGGGAGGAAATACAGTACCTGAGGACTTTTCTGCAGGTTCACGCAGCAGCTCTCCGGAATCCGCAGCTATCCATTGCTGTGGATTTCATGTGGGATTATTGCAGAAAACGTGCGGAATTCAAGCGTTATTCCTGCAGATTTCCCCTCCACTGTATCTCCATAGTAGAAAGGCAGGAAATCCGCAGGAATAATTGACATGCAGTTATTTGCGGCTGCTGGAAATCTGAAGATTGAAACAGCACTCCCCAAATCCGTTGCAGCAATTTCTGCGCTTGTCCCATTAGTTTGTATGGGACCTGCTGAAATCTATGCATACGCTACAGAAATATCACCTTTCATATGTATGAATTGGATCCTCCGTTGCTGAAACATCTAACAGATTTTCAGTGTGTGAACAAAGGCCTAAGGGGGCTTTACACGCTACGACATCGCTAATGCGAACTCGTTAGTGTCACGGAATTGGTGACGCACATCTGGTCGCTTTAGCGATGCCGTTGCGTGTGACACCTATGAGCGATTTTGCATCGTTGCAAAAACTTGCAAAATCGCTCATCGGTGACATGGGGGTCCATTCTCAAAAATCGTGACTGCAGCAGTAACGAAGTTGTTCCTCGTTCCTGCGGCAGCACACATCGCTCCGTGTGACACCGCAGGAACGAGGAAGCTCTCCTTACCTGCCTCCCGGCCGCTATGCGGAAGGAAGGGGGTGGGCGGGATGTTACGTACCGCTCATCTCCGCCCCTCCGCTTCTATTGGGCGGAGGTTCAGTGACGCTGCTGTGACGTCGCTGTGACGCTGAACGAACCGTCTCCTTAGAAAGGAGGCGGTTCGCCGGTCGCAGCGACGTCGCCGGGCAGGTAAGTATGTGTGACGGGTCTGGGCGATGTTGTGCGGCACGAGCATCGATTTACCCGTGTCGCACAACAGATGGGGGCGGGTACCCACGCTAGCGATATCGGTACCAATATCGCAGCGTGTAAAGTAGCCTTTAGGGTCAGATCACCTTTGTAGTTTTTTCATGACGTTTTCATAACCAAATCCCAGGAAATTTTGACTTTAAGGTAAGTTGCTTTTATAAAAATATCGGAACTGCTTCATAAACCTCTGTAGATACTCAGCTGCATCTTTAACACTCCGTGCTGACAATTTGGCCATAATTTCATCCTTGTATAGAGGGAATAGTTCACAGCTCTATGCAGTTAAAATACCGTCACCTCTATATTTAGAAAAATAAACAAACTGGCCTTCACATCCAAGAAACAGACAAATGTGAACAGGTGCAAACTGAAGGAACTAGTCCATACTATTGAAGCGAATACAGCTGCACACTGAAATATTACACTAGGTAAACATTGACTATAAGAAATTTGGAACTGCATTACTGCCATAAAAATTAGGTTAAAAATTAGGTACTTGGTACACAATTTGGCCAATTCGTGATGAGCCCAACAACCAGCGACAAGGCGTACCCTGTTGTTGGGATCCTATCCTTGAATGCCTCTACCTGGGCTAAAACCCGACAATTTAAAGGGCAGGTAGGATCCAGATTTAATTCTAATTAAAATACTCGTGGCTGGGGTAGACAAAGGGCTCAGTCAGAAGGGAGTATACTATAAATATCAAAAAACTGATTGGCACATCCAAGAAACAGACAAATGTGAAAAGTTGCTGAAACGTCGGCAACAAATTTTCAGTGAGTGAACAAATGCTTAGGCGTTGATCAACTTTATAAAATATGAGAACTACCTAACAAACCTCTGTAATTACTGAGCTGTATCTTTAAAGGGAATCTGTCACCTATTTGCATTTTTTAGTTATTAATATGGGCATACAGGTGGCATAAAGTTGAATCTGTATGCCTCCTTAATGATGGGCCATTTGGCAAGAATCCTCTTTTATATCTTCTATCTTCCAGGCTATGGGGCATGTGCTGCCTGGAAGATAAGCCGGCCTCCGGTCTTCATTATACAATATTCCTCCTCCCCATCTCTTCAGAGTTCCTGGGGGGGCGACCGGAAATCCCACACCCAACATTCTGCGTGTTATCTCTGCCCTGCACTGTGAAGCAGCAGTGATTCCCCGGCGCATGCACACAGCAAAACTGAAGGCTGTGCGCTCAGAAGGGCAGAACAGTGCAGGGAGGGACGGCAGGCAGAATCTACAGGCGCGCACCTGATGTCACAGGGCCACGAGTAGGAGGAATCCTGTATAATGAAGAGTAGAGGCAGGCTTATCTTCTGGGCAGTGCGCACCCCATAGCCTGGAAGATAACAGATATAAAAGAGGATTTTTTTCCAAACGACCCATCATCCAGGGGGCATACAGGTAGCATAGAAGTGAAATTATGCCCGTATTAATATCTAAAAACGCAAAAGGGTGATAGATTCCCTTTAAAACTCCGTGCTGACAATTCAGCCATAATATCATCGGTGTCAGAGAGAGCAGTTCGCAGCTCCATGCGGTGATTATACCGTCACCTCTATATTTAGAGCCACATCACAACACTCCACTGTTTTGTCTTAGTTGCCAAGTTAGCGGGGCACGCACAGGCAGGGTGGGCTCGCCCGACATTGCTTTGCCCTGGTTGGCTCTCATAGGATGTTATAAAGATCATATTCTCGCCTTTCCCAACAATCAAGGCTTTTCTCATGTGGTCAGTTTTGTATAGCGGCCAAAGAGAGAATACAATCCTCTCGGGTACGTTAATGCCTCTGACTTAGATGACTGATTGTATTGTACTACAAAGGTTGTTACTTTTTGTTATGCTGTAAATATATCATATGAGTGAGGAGACGTCTATTACTTAAACAGGTATTCCACTTTTAGTAAATAAAGGTTAGTACAGTGTGTTAATGATAATTCCAATATACTTTCTGTATCCAATCCTTGCAGTTTTCTGTGTCTTGGCTGTCATTTATTCATGTAATTTGTAGTCCTATAATAATGTCACAGTGTACAGAGTCTCCACACCCCACTACCCTCTAACAATGCTGCTTGGTGTAAATCAGATCCTGATCGTCTCCATGTGCAGACCTAGTACAGTGTGTGATACCTGTGTCTGCCAGTAGGGGGCATTTAAATGAGCCTTGACATAAAGGGAACCTGTCAGGTGCAATATGCACCCCAAACCACGAGCAGTTCTGGGTGCATATTGCTAATCCCTGCCTAACTGTTCCTGTATACACTAGCATAGATAAAGAAAGTATTTCTAAGGGTGGTGTCACACATAGCGACGCAGCAGCGATCACGACCAGCGATCTGACCTTATCAGGATCGCTGCTGCGTCGTTACATGGTCGCTGGTGAGCTGTCAAACAGGCAGATCTCACCAGTGACCAGCCCCCAGCCAGTAGCGACGCGTGGAAGCGTAACTAAGGTAAATATCGGGTAACCAAGGAAAGCACTTCTCTTGGTTACCCGATATTTACTAGCACCCCGCTCTCACACTGCCAGTGCCGGCTCCCTTCTTCCTGCACTCCTAGCCAGAGTACACATTGGGTTAATTACCTGATGTGTACTCCAGCTACGTATGCAGGGAGCAGGGAGCCGGCACTGGCAGCGTGAGAGCGGGGTGCTAGTAACTAAGGTAAATATCGGGTAACCAAGGAAAGGGCTTCTTGGTTACCCGATGTTTACCATGGTTACAGCTTACCGCAGGCTGCCAGACGCCGGCTCCCTGCTTGCTTCAGTTCGTCGCTCTCTTGCTGTCACACACAGCGATGTGTGCTTCACAGCGGGAGAGTAACGTCCAAAAAATGAGGCAGGACATTCAGCAACGACGGCAACCTCACAGCAGGGGCCAGGTCATTGCTGGATGTCACACACAGTAACAGCGACGGGACGTCGGTGCTACGTCACAGAAAATTGTGACTTAGCAGCGACGTTGTTGTCGTCGTCGCTATGTGTGACACCACCTTAAAGATCATTCATTATATGCTAATGAGGCCAATGACTAGTCACAAGGGCGTTGGTTCCCTTGGCTAGTTGGCCCCCTTAGCATGTAGCCCTGTGGGTGTGCTAACATGCTAATGAATGCACAGAGTCAGAGGATGGTCGCGCTTACATCTGCTGCCACCGTGTCCGATGCTATATTTCGGCTCAGTGTGCATGATCCTCGGACTTCTAGTCATGCGCACTATGAAGCTGGGTGTACATGTCCCAGCTTCAAATTGGTGTAGTGCACTTAACTGGAAATGCCGGGGACTTCTGATCATGGCCACTGACCCTAAGCCCGGCGTTCTGAGATGGTACAACGAACACAGGTACGCGCGTCACTGCCGATGATGACACTGGGCAATGGTCATTAAATAGCAAGAGGGCGGCATGAGCACAGGAACTAACACCCTTGCAACTAGTCCTCACACTCATTAGCAAATCATAGAGGATCTTTAGAAATACTTTTTCTACAGATCTCTTTATCTATGCTACTAGATACAGGAACAGTTAGGCAGGGATTAGCAATATGCACCTAGAACTGCTCATGGTCCTGGGTGCACATTGCACCTGACAGGTTCCCTTTAATCTATAACCATAATTGAAGAAAAACATGGATCATAAATCCCATATTATACATTGATCTACTGTGACTCAGCATTTTTTTTTTAAATTGCTCATAAGGTTCTTTGTTAACATTTCAATCAAAGTGTATAAGCCCCCTGACCCATCACAGCAATCTCTGCACTTGATTCCTGGCTCCTGCTCATCTGGAGAAGGCCCCAATTCAATGAGATTATGAATGACATCGGCGCATGCACAGATTTAAGTTTTTTCTTCATCTGCGCATGCGCCGATGACAGTCATGGTCTTCTCCACAGTTTTTTCAATAAAATGGTGCCGAAGATCACGGTGACTCCTGCGCCATTTTAACGAAGACATGATCACACTAGCAATGTGCATGCGCCGCCAACAGCGGTAATGGCGGCACAGCACAAAATTTAAATAAAAGGGACAAGCCAGGAGGACACAGGAGAATCAATTTACACAGAGGCCCCGACCCACAAAAGCCCACTCCGCTGTACATGTCAATCAAAGTATGCACCAATTTCTGGACTTTTTATGACCGCTTTTTTTCTGCAATCAAAGATCCAATCTGAAAACTGAGGTATGATTTTACTCACCATGCTAGTGCCAGTATGACACGGCCTTTACTTTATATGGGATAATCCTGGTGATTGGTTCCGTTTAAGAAGGTTTGGGTTTTTCCTTTTTTGATTCTTGATCCATGAGCTATGATAATGCCTCTGAAGATGCATTACAACGCTTCCCATTTAAAGGTAGGGCTGGTGGAATCATCTCTGTGATTGGCAACAAATGTGGCTATGATATGATATAGAAGTCTTTTGTTATCTACGTTGTATTAAATCATATTCAACTATGAAATAATAGCAAATTCCTCCTCCCCCTTTCCCCTTCTTAATTATTGAAAATAAAAATATTTTAAAGCAATTGTGGCTATGGACGTCTTAACCTCTTTAATGCATAATTGATGTAGTAGGACATGATCCTTAAGTCTCCAAGAAAAACTCCTGGTGATGTGGGTATATATTTCAATTGACCCCCCAAAAAGTGGTGCGTGGTCAGACCACAGGAATGAATCCATAGAACTTGTAGAGGAACAGTCTAATAGATTATGGGATATAAAAATATAGTCTAGACGACTGTAAAGGGTGCTTTACACGCTGCAACATCGCTAGCGATGTCGTGCGCAATAGCACCCGCCCACGTCGCTGTTTCGTCATGGTGGTGATCGCTGCTGTAGCGAACAATATCGCTACGGCAGCGTCACACGCACATACCTGCTTAGTGACGTTGCTGAAGACACCGAACAATCTCTCCTTTAAGGGGGAGGTTCGTTCGGCGTCACTAAGCGGCCGTCCAATAGCAGAGGAGGGACGGAGATGAGCGGCCGGAACATGCCGCCCACCTCTTCCGCATTGCCGGTGGAGGCAGGTAAGGAGATGTTCGTCGTTCCTGCGGTGTCACACATAGCGATGTGTGATGCCGCAGAAACGAGGAACAACCAGCGGCATGCACCACTAACGATATTATGAAAAGGAGCGACGTGTCAACGATCAACGATTTTTGACGTTTTTGCGATCATTGATCGTCATTCCTTTTAGTCACACACAACGATATCGCTAACGGCGCCAGATGTGCGTCACGAACAACGTGACCCCAACGATATATCGTTAGCGATATCGTTGTGTGTAAAGTACCCTTAAGTGTTGTGCATAACTGAGTGATGGCTAAAGTCCTTTTGGCCCGGATGGAGTACACACCACAAGTCACGTTGCTTCTTAATACTGTGGATCGTTAGAAAGGAAATAGATGACCTGCCCCTCGAAGAGTCGACAGAGAGATTAAAGGGTATATAGAAATCTCCACCCAAAATGATAAAGGATTCCCTGGAAAACCCAGCCCTTACTGCAAAACTGTGACTCAAATGGTCTTTGTTCCTTGGGGAAATAAATATTAGCAATTACCATGTTCCTCTTAGCAATAGACACTCTATGGAATCGTATCTACTGTCCGGATCAACCCGCGACTGCAAAATCTGGTGGGGAAGCAATGTTTCTCTCAAATACCCTGTGTTGCCAATAGTGCCTCAGGGCAAAGTTTCATCGCTCATCACAGCCCAGCATCACTCCTGCTTGCGTGCTCTGCAGTGAAGGACGAGTGAGCATGGAGGTGCTGGGCTGTGATGCTAGGCTGTGATGCCCACAACCCAGTAACTCACAGAGACTGAGGCTGGCAGTGGTGATGTCAGGTGAGCAGGAAGTTGACGTGACCTCACCGGATCCCCAAGGTCATGGAGCCTGGGGGTCAGGTGATGGGGCAGAGCGGACTGCAATAGCGCCTCTCACAGGCACTATTGGCAACACAAGGTATTTGAGAGAAACATTGTTTCTCAACATAAAACATAATATTGTTGTGGCCAATAATGAATGTGGGTGAACCACCCCTTTAGTAGACTAAGGGCCCTCTTGGAGAGTTGAAGTTGTGACCTGGGCTTTTACATTTTAATGAAAATGGTAACTAAAAACTTCATGTTCATTTTTGGAAAATGTTGTTTAGCCACAGTAGATCATTATATACTTGGATGTCACTTTTTTTTCTTCTCTATTTGTTATGGTATAAACCTTGATTTATTTTTGTGATACTTTTTTTAGTCTGTAACAAGAATTGTATGTCTATTTAAAGATTTAGCGTTTTTTTCTGATTGCATTTGGTTACTATTCTCTTTCTTGTGACAAATGTTGTGCGGTTGTCCTTGATCATACAAATAGGTGCTGGGTAGGGAAGAGGAGAACTGTGCAGCACGGTTCCCTCAAAAATAAGGCTTTGTGAATGCTCTAGCCAGTTATTAATACAGCTGGCAGGCTCTCTCTACTGACTGTAAAGGGTGCTTTACACGCTGCGACATTGCTGCCGATATATCGTCGGGGTCACGTTGTTAGTGACTCACATCCGGCGCCGGTAGCGACATCACAGCGTGTGACACCAAGGAGCGACTATCAGCGATCGCAAAATCGTTCAAAAACGGTGAACGTTGACACGTCACTCCTTTCCTTAACATCGCTGCTGCCACAGATACGATGTTGTTCGTTGTTCCTGCGGCATCACACATCGCGGTGTGTGACACCGCAGGAATGACGAACATCTCCTTACCTGCGTCTACCGGCAATGAGGAAGGAAGGAGGTGGGCGGGATGTTACATCCCACTCATCTCAGCCCCTCCGCTTCTATTGGCCGGCCGCTTAGTGACGTCGCTATGACGCCGAACGCACCTCCCCCTTGAGGGAGGGATTGTTCGGCGGTTACAGCGACGTCGCTGACAAGGTATGTTCGTGTGATGCTGCCGTAGCGATAATGTTTGCTACGGCAGCGAGCACCAAATGAAGCACAAGCGACGGGGGCGGGTGCTATCGCGCTCGACATCGCTAGTAATTGCTAGCGATGTCGCAGCATGTAAAGCACCCTTAAAAGGTCTTGTCACACACAACGAGATCGCTAACGAGATTGTTGTTGCGTCACCGTTTCTGACGCAGTATTGATCTCGCCAGCGATCTCGTTATGTGTGACACCTACCAGCGATCAGGCCCCTGCTGTGAGATCGCTAGTCGTTGCCGAAGGGTCCGGACCGTTTTCTTTAAGGTGATGTCCTGGTGGGCAGGACGCATCGCTGTGTTTGACACCTAACAATGACCTCCTATACAGGTCGCTCATCGTTACTGCGTCGTTGGTAAGATCTGGCTGTGTGACATCTCACCAGTGACCTCCCAGCCACTTACCAGCGATCCTTATTAGGTCACATCGTTTACGGGATCGCTGGTAAGTCGTTAAATGTGACGGGGGCTTAAGGCACAGACTTTTTAGTAAGATCTAGAGCAGGGGTGGGGAACCTCCGGCCCGCGGGCCGTATACGGCCCGTGACGACTTTTTATGCGGCCCCCGGGCACATTCCCGGGGACCATTGTGCTTTGGTGGCAGCCGCGCTTTTCCCGGCTGCCGGCCCTTTAAATCCCACTGCCTGATGCCCTGTGGGTAGATGCTAGAATGTACGGGCTCTCTCCAGATCCTGACTTCCAGGACCTGACTGCAGCCCATACATTCTAGGCTTATCCCCGGCCTGTGTGCTCTGGTGGGCGGGTAAGCAGCACGCTGCGATAAAGTCACACAGAAGAGCTGCAGCAGGTTTACCAGCCTCCCGAAACTGTGCTGTGTGTGTGTGACTCTCCCTCCCCCTCACTGCGAGTACTGAACCCATCGCTGCCCCCCCCGCTCAGTGCTGTGTACCCCCTCGTACTGTGTGTACCCCCCAATGCTGTATGTACCCCCCAATGCTGTGTGTACCCCCTCGTGCTGTGAACCCCCAGTGCTGTATGTATCCCCCAATGCTGTGTGTACCCCCTCGTGCTGTGTACCCCCTCGTGCTGTATGTACCCCCCAATGCTGTGTGTACCCCCTCGTGCTGTATGTACCCCCTAGTGCAGTGTGTACCCCCTAGTGCAGTGTGTACCCCCTAGTGCAGTGAGTACCCCCTAGTACAGTGAGTACCCCCTAATGCTGTGTGTACCCCCTAATGCTCTGTGTACCCCTTAATGCTGTGTACCCCCTAGTGCTGTGTACCCCCTAGTGCTGTGTACCCCCTCGTGCTGTGTGTACCCCCTCGTGCTGTGTGTACCCCCTCATGCTGTGTACCTCCTAGTGCAGTGTGTACCCCCCAGTGCTGTGTACCCCCAGGTGCTGTGTGTACCCCCTAGTGCTGTGTGTACCACCTAATGCTGTGTACACCCCAGTGCTGTGTACCCCCTCATGCCGTATGTACCCCCTAGTGCAGTGTGTACCCCCTAGTGCAGTGTGTACCCCCTAGTGCAGTGAGTACCCCCTAGTACAGTGAGTACCCCCTAGTACAGTGAGTACCCCCTAATGCTGTGTGTACCCCCTAATGCTGTGTGTACCCCTTAATGCTGTGTGTACCCCCTAGTGCTGTGTACCCCCTAGTGCTGTGTACCCCCTCGTGCTGTGTGTACCCCCTCGTGCTGTGTGTACCCCCTCGTGCTGTGTGTACCCCCTCATGCTGTGTACCTCCTAGTACAGTGTGTACCCCCCAGTGCTGTGTACCCCCAGGTGCTGTGTGTACCCCCTAGTGCTGTGTGTACCACCTAATGCTGTGTACACCCCAGTGCTGTGTACCCCCTCAGCGCGGTGTAACCCCTCACTGCTGTCCGTGCCCCCCCTAGTGCAGTGAGTACCCCCTGGGTGATGTCTATGCCCCCCCACCAGTGCTGTCCGCACCACCTAATGCTGTCCATGCTGCCACCAGTGCTGTCCATGCCACGGTGAGTGCTGCCTGTGCCCCCCATATGCTGTCCATGCTCCCCAGTGCTTTGTGCCACCCCTCAGTGCTCTTAACTCGCTACTGCTGTCTGTACCCTCCCACTGCTTTCTATGCTCCCCAGTCCGTGCTCTCCTGTTGATGTCTATGTTCCCCCAGACCTGTCTGTCTCCCTAGTGCTGCCACCCAGTGCAGTGCGTGCTGCCACCCAGTGCAGTCCGTGCTGCCACCCAGTGCTGTGCGTGTCCCCAGTCATGTCTGTGCCACCGCCAGGGCTGTCCATGCCCCCTACTGATGTATATGCCCCAGCCCCTCCTGTGATGTATATGCCCCAGCCCCTCCTGTGATGTATATGCCCCAGCTCCTCCTGTGATGTATATGCCCCAGCCCCTCCTGTGATGTATATGCCCCAGCCCCTCCTGTGATGTATATGCCCCAGCCCCTCCTGTGATGTATATGCCCCAGCCCCTCCTGTGATGTATATGCCCCAGCCCCTCCTGTGATGTATATGCCCCAGCCCCTCCTGTGATGTATATGCCCCAGCCCCTCCTGTGATGTGTATGCCCCAGCCCCTCCTGTGATGTGTACTCCCAGTGTCTCCTGTAATTTATGCGTCCTGGCCCCTCCTGTGATGTGTATGCCCCCAGCATCTCCAGACAGAGACAAACCTGGAAAAGCAGCTGTGAGAAACAAGATGATCAATATCACCGAACATCACAATCGCACCAAAGAGAAGCAGCTCCGGCCACCACAATAGGGGTGAGTTAATTAATCGTTTGACCAAATATAGCAGGGTTATTTTTCAGGTTGATAATGTTGTGCGGCCCCCAAAGGTTAGTAGGAAATTCCAAATGGCCCCCGGCAGTAAAAAGTTTCCCCACCCCTGATCTAGAGAAATACAATTATCTCTACGAACCAGTTAAGACCCAGATTGCTGACGTGACTAAACCATGGATGGGCTTCAAGTAAGAAGGAATGGCGGCAACTCACTGGTGAACGTTAACGGCAATTCGGACCTGTGGAAGCACCTGCTACGGTGCAAAACGGCCGTCGTCCGGCGCCCCTGCACTCCCCCCTCCCTGGTTACATTGTAACAATGCTGCAGATTGTGCAATAAAAATTGCCGTTAACGTTCACCAGTGAGTTGCCGCCATTCCTTCTTACTTGAAGCTCATATTGGATTTCTATACCTTGGCTGAGCACCACAGGGACCGGCTGGAGATCTGTGATCCAAGGAAAAACCACAGCCTCGTGAGTACACACCTGGGCTTGCAGTGCCTAGCCTTTTCTCTTTTTTTAAACCATGGATGGACACTTTACCCCCAAATTGCCCCTATTTCTGTCTGTCTGTCTGTCTGTCACAACCTTCATGTCTAAACTTCAGAATGTTTCAGTCTAAAAATTTTGCAACCGTCAAACTACATTGAGAAATCTGGAATTCCGCAATGTAAATGAGCAGATAGGAAATATCTTCTCTTATTCCATTTTGCTTATTCCAGCTCCAGCAAATATCAATATCTGATAATAGTTGTATGCCTTTTTGTCATATTTGGATTTTTTCCGTTTCTTTCAGCCTTCCCGTGGTTTGGAATGGACATTGGGGGAACACTGGTGAAGCTGGTTTACTTTGAGCCTAAAGATATCACGGCAGAAGAAGAACAGGAGGAAGTTGAAAACCTGAAAAGCATTAGAAAATACTTGACTTCAAATACAGCGTACGGTAAAACTGGCATCCGAGATGTCCACCTGGAACTGAAAAACTTGACCATGTGTGGCCGCAAAGGCAATTTGCACTTCATCCGCTTCCCTTCATGTGCCATGCATCGCTTCATCCAGATGGGGAGTGAAAAAAACTTTTCCAGCCTGCACACCACACTTTGTGCCACCGGAGGGGGGGCCTACAAATTTGAAGAAGACTTCAGGACGGTATGTAGGGGAAAGGGCACTGTGTCAACAGTGATCAGAACATGGTCTCAAAGTCCAATCCTAATAGAACCATCCAAGTAAACATTTTTTTTTTTTAAAACATGATTTGCTCACATTGACTAGACAAGGGGTAAATAACTATTAAAGTAATGTTATCTATGTTAAACCTCTGTTCCTAGAAGAATAGTGAGATCAATAAAAACACAAAATCTGACAACCAAACATACTCATTTAAAGGAGAGAAGGATAATCGGAGGATAATCTACAATGGGCATGCACAACCTATAGCCCATGGACCAAGTGTATCCCACAATGCCATTAATAATAATAATAATAATAATCTTTATTTTTATATAGCGCTAACAATTTCCGCATTGCTTTACATACATCAGCAACACTGTCCCCATTGGGGCTCACAATCTAAGTCCCTATCTGTATGTCTTTGGAGTGTGGAAGGAAACCGGAGAACACGGGGAAACCTACGCAAACACGGGGAGAACATACAAACTCTTTGCAGACTATGTCCTTGGTGGGATTTGAACCCAGGACCCCACCGTACCATTCAGTGCAGATGCCAACCATCTGGTTACTGGTATGCCTGTCTGTGCCACTTAGCTGCTTGCAAGTAGTTTCCATTTCAGAGAGAATAATTACTTAGGAAAAAACAGGTAAAGGTAAGTACTACTGGTACACTGTGTGGCCATGTCCGTGATCTCCATATTTTGGCACAACGGGACCCGTATCATAGTCTTGTAAACAGGAGAGGTGGCCATGCTTTTTTGAGGCTATATGTCTTGTATCTATTTAATTTGAATAATATGCATTTGACAGCCACATGCATAGATAGTCTTTTGCTTTCCCGAGTGCTGTTGAAGAAGAACGTACCACCAATTTCCCAATACATAGAAGTACTGAAAGTGGAATTGACACTTTACTGCTGATAACCCATAAATGCCTTAGAATGTTATACGTCTTCGAAGGGATTCTCCAGGAATAATCAGAATGGCCCCCATCACATAGTTCAAGCTGCATCCCATCCTGGTCACTTCTCAGAACGGGTTGCAGCCTGATGAAACACTGCTTGTTATGTTTCTAGACTGTCAGATTCAGGAGCAGCATCATGAACAAACATAACTGATCCACAAGAGAAAAAAAATATCCCTTGAGCAGGAGATATCTGACTGAGCAGAACAGACTTTTTTTTCCCCACCTGCTTCAGTCTTGCTCTGTGCTCCGCAGTCTTCGTGCCTTGCTGTAAAGCTCTCAGACTAAAGGCCCTGTCACACACAGAGATAAATCTGTGGTAGATCTGTGGTAGATCTGTGGCAGATCTGTGGCAGATCTGTGGCAGATCTGTGGCAGATCTGTGGCAGATCTGTGACAGATCTGTGGCAGATCTGTGGCAGATCTGTGGCAGATCTGTGGCAGATCTGTGGCAGATCTGTGGCAGATCTGTGGCAGATCTGTGGCAGATCTGTGGTAGATCTGTGGTAGATCTGTGGTAGATCTGTGGTAGATCTGTGGTAGATCTGTGGTAGATCTGTGGTAGATCTGTGGTAGATCTGTGGTAGATCTGTGGTAGATCTGTGGTTGCAGTGAAATTGTGGACAATCAGTGCCAGGTTTGTGGCTGTGTACAAATGGAACAATATGTCCTTGATTTCACTGCAACCACAGATCTGCCAATGATTTATCTCTGCGTGTGACAGGGCCTTTACTGAGCAGAACAAATATACAAATGAACATATAGCAGGACTAAAGCAGGAAAAAAATGCCCTTTCTACTCAATCAGCCAACGAGATTTTTATTTATTTTTAATTAACTTACGTCTCAAGCAGTGTTTTCTCTGGCGGCAACTTGTACTGATAAGTGACTAGGGAGGTTGCAACTTGAAATATGTGACAGCAGCTATTTTGATCACATTCTAGGAGAACCCCTTTAAGTTTTATTGTGGGTACTTGGGATTATTTCAATCTGACGGGAGTTTTAAAACCAGAAAAAGGTGTGTGTCCACGCTTTACAAAGTATTTGAGGAAATGTGTGTTCCATTGATTGCCATCATCCATGATTTTGGTCTTGAAAGGAAATATCCAAATCTTTGATACTAGCAAAATGAAAAATACCACTTATTTCCCATGCAAGGTGGTCAGGGTTATGATCACTGTGTACTCAGGAGTTCAAGTAGAGTTTCTAAATCTGTTATGGTCAGCATTTGATCCTCTAAGATCAGGAAATTATTTTACTTACACAATACCCTTAGCTTAGATTTCTAATGCAATCTCTCCTAGTTAGGACCAAGCTAAAAAAAAAAAAAAAAAATTGCTCTAGTTTACAGGAGTTTTTCATGAGGCACAAGAGCCATCGCGGTGATCAATTGATCACCTGTGGGCCAACTTCTCCTAAGTTGATGACGGCTTTTGGCCAACTGTTTGTAAGGCCGGTTTCACACGTCAGTGAAAAACACAGACGTTCTTCACTGACGTGTAAAACACGCACATGTCCCTCCGTGTTCCATGATTCACGGCACACGTGGGTTGTCTATGTGCAATCCAGGCTCTGTTCTCCGCGGTCCACGATTGCACATAGAGATCAACTCACCTGTGCGCGCTCCCGCTCTCCTTGGTGCTGAACGCCCACGCGGTGCAGCATCCAGCCGGTGCTGACCCCCGCAGCAGCTGCTTCCGGGTCGGCTGTGTCGTGCATTCATGAATATGCACGACATTAATGAGCCGGCTCAGAAGCAGCAGGCAACACAGAGCGTCGCTGGAGCTGGGTGAGTAAAAATGTTTAATATTTTAAATGCACGTTTTTTTCTGGCACGTGTGTGGGACATCAGTGATGCCAGAAAAAAACGGACATGTCTCCGTGTGGCAATCACGGACATGCATGTACGCCGCACGGAGACACGGTCAGTGAAAAATCACTGATGTGTGAGCAGACCCATTGATTATAATGTGTCTGCATATGGCAGTGATTCTGGTACGTAGAAAAAAAAGCAGAAACGTACCAGAATCACTGATACTGAAACGGGCCTAAAGGAGTTGCTCACCTCTCCTGATTCCCTCACACATATGGGCACGCCAAGCGCTCATCTGTTTTTATTTGGGAGAGAGGGGGAAGCTGTTGCCAAACAGCTCTGGCAGTGACATACAGTATGTCCTTTGAAAATATTGAAATTCCAACTACCGGATACTTCTCTAATATCCGGAGGCATCTAAGTATTTGTCAGGTTTGGTTAACTTTTATCTAATGTGTATGGGAACCTTTTACCCATCACCTGGTAATCAGCAGTTATAGTTGGGGGAAGCTATGAAGGCCCGTACATTTCTGAGGCATTAAAAGTGTTCTTTAAAACTTATATGGAACCTGTCATTAGAAATTTAGCTTGAAATTTAAAAGTTTCCCCCTCTGCAGCTCCTGGGCTGCATTCTAGCAATGTTCCTGTTGTTTATGTGCCCCCTTTCTGACCAAAATAAAGACTTTATAAAGTGGTACCTTTTTGTATTCAAATCTTGATAATGGTACACGGGGGCGGGCTCTCTGGTGGCCATTATTCTGCCTCCTGTCGCTTTAGGCCGTCCCCATCGCTCCATTCCATACTTCAGGACGCCGCCCACTGCGCCTGAGGTGCCGCGCACGCGAGGACCGCTGGTGACTTGTGCGCAGGCACGAGGTTATGGGCGGTGCTGTGATTGCATCGCAAGTGCCCGCCCATCATCTCGTGGCCATGCTCTCCCCTCTGCCTCCAGTGTTCTGCGCAAGTGCTGGCCAGATGACCCGACGTTGGAACGTTCTGCGCAGAACGCTGGAGGCAGAGGGGAAAGGGCGGGCACGAGATGATGGGCGGGCACTTGCGATGCAATCACAGCGCCGCCCATAGTCTCGTGCCTACGACACACGTGACCAGCGGTCCTCGCGTGCGCGGCACCTCGGGCGCAGTGGGCGGCGTCCTGAAGTATGGAATGGAGCGATGGGGGACGGCCTAAAGCGACAGGAGGCAGAATAACGGACACCAGACAGCCCTCCCCCATGTACCATTATCAAGATTTGAATACAAAAAGGTACCACTTTATAAAGTCTTTATTTTGGTCAGAAAGGGGGCACATAAACAACAGGAACCTTGCTAGAATGCAGCCCAGGAGCTGCAGAGGGGGAAACTTTTAGGCTTCAAGCTAAATTTCCGATGACAGGTTCCCTTTAACACTAAAATGGATCTCCATCTAAAGAAAATGGTCTTCAAAAAAACGGAAATCCAGCAGGACCACCTCTGATGGTCAACCTCTGGTTATCCAGCTGCCCAACCATGGCTACTAGCAAGTACATTTTTAAAATCAGGCATTTTTTTCGATGATAAAATGCAATATTGGACAGACAGGTGTGGGGATGTACCGGTATATAGTGTACAGATCTTGTGTCTGGGACATTCAGTCTCGTGTAATAATCAGGCCTCTTATTCCAGATAAATGTCACACCTCAGTTTACACTCTCACTACTTGTACAGTCCTTGACTTTAGATAACAGGCAGCGACAGACAGAAATCAAAGGGCAAAGTAAGTGAAAACATCACATATCTGACTGCTTGTGTACAGACAAACCCGCCATATTGGTACATCGGGCACACTTTTGTAACCGAGGACAGTTGTAGGTTTCACCATTTGCATCCACATCACATGCCAAGCTATTCAGGAGAGATGCTCTCTACGATCTGCTGATTTAGAAATCTAGTGGCACTTCCCATTTTGCTGCCCTAAAGTACAAGCACCAAGCCTGGATTCCTATCTGTAACATGTGATTTGAAGGTTTGATTTGGACCCAGACATCTCCCATCATAGGATTCAGCAGTTTACATTCCAGTTTACTGATTCTGGCAAACGGTGTCAGAGGAATTTGGAACCCACTTTTGCCAAGCTCACTGTTAATATATATGTTGGGTAGTCTAAGTTCACACGAGGGTATTAAAAAAAAAAAAAAGACCAGTTTTCGTCCAGAAAAAGTCAAGCTTTAACCCGGTGTGTCCTCTGTATGCAGTCTGAATGGTGTCGTTTGTTCTTATATACCAGCAGTGGAAAAAAGGTACAAGATCAAAAGCAGTTCATGTTCCTAATTACAATGTATCCATAAACATTATGTGATATACAGTCAATCAGTATGGGAGCCAATTTCTTTTTTTCAGCATCCATAGACTTAAGCGGGCTTTACACGCTGCGACATCGCTAGCCCATGCTAGCGATGTCGAGCGTGATAGCACCCGCCCCCATCGTATGGCCGATATGTGGTGATCGCTGCCGTAGCGAACATTATCGCTACGGCAGCGTCACACGCACATACCTGCTCTGCGACGTCGCTGTGACTGGCGAACCGCCTCCTTTCTAAGGGGGCGGTTCGTTCAGCGTCACAGCGATGTCACTAAGTGGCCGCCCAATCAAAGCGGAGGGGCGGAGATGAGCGGGATGAATATCCCGCCAACCTCCTTCCTTCCTCATTCCTGGCGGGACACAGGTAAGGAGAGGTTCCTCGTTCCTGCGGTGTCACACATAGCGATGTGTGCTGCCGCAGGAATGAGGAACAACATCGCTACTGCAGCAGCAACGATAATTGGGAATAGGGGGACATGTCACCGATTTAGCGATTTTGAACGTTTTTGCGACGATTCAAAATCGCTAATAGGTGTCACACGCAACGACATCGCTAACGCGGCCGGATGTGCGTCACAAATTCCATATCCCCAACGAGATCACTTTAGCGATCTCGTAGCGTGTAAAGCCACCTTTAGGCCCCTTTCACACGTCAGTTTTTTGCCATCAGTCACAATCCGTCGAATTTTGAAAAAAACTGATCCGGCGACTGATGCCGCTGGCTCCATTTTTTTCTTATTGACTTGCATTAGCGACGGATGGCTCAATGGATCTGTCGAAAAATGTTTGTCCGTCGGACAAAGACGACGTCCACAGGAACGTTTTTTTGTCTATGTCGAAAAAACTGATAGCGACGGATCCGTCGACGTCCATTGTCTGGTAGAGTGGAAGCCTATGGGCGTAGGATCCGTCGTCATGCTAGTTGGATCCATCGATAAATGGATCCGTTGCATCAGTTTAGCCACAATCTGCGACAGATCCGTCGAGAAAACGGATTGTGACTGATGGCAAAAAACTGATGTGTGAAAGGGGCCTTAAATGGGCGAGTCTCATCCGAAATCTGAGAGACTGCATGTTGATTTTTTATTTTCAGACGCAAACATTCGTTTCAGAAAATACAATAATACCCAATATCAATTTAAAACTATTTATTACAGCATATGTCTTACAGAAGATCAAAAGATCGAAACAACACCAACCTATGAAGGCCAAACTGAAAATATGTGACCAGATAAAGGAAACCTTATCCCTTGCCTTCACCCTACCTAACTACGGAGTAGAACACTCTACTGTAAACAGTGCCCCCATTCCACGTAGGCTATCGCTAAAAAATCCCTATAGTGTTATATAAATTGGGAGATAAAGCAGGAGTAGATAATACACTAAATCCATATACTTTATATCTGTACATAAGAATGGTAAAGGCAATACTATGTACGTTGAGACTGCAAAATCCCCATCGTTCACCGTCACACACCAGTTGTTACAAAGAAGCAAAGTGATACATAGTATGATATAAGTCATAGACATAACACTCGATACATATAGTACGACATAAGTCATAGGTGGAATACTCAACGCGTTTCTCCCTTGACATAATGGTTCATCAGGGGTGGCTAACATATCTCCTATTTCATATGTCCTACATATAGCTGGTGTTTTGGATCCTTCTGAAGTAAAGTTTTCATTCTAAGTGATGGATTCCTTTTCTTCTAGCAATGGACTATCCCCTAATAGGGGCACCTTGTAGGAACACAAGTATCCATATTGATCATCCCCAACTTCAGTTAGAGGATTCTTTATATATCAAATGTTACTTATCTATCACCACCATAAGTTACTCTCCTCGCAGAAATATAGTCCCAATATCACAATAGTCCTCAAATGAGAATCTCCCAGGTTCCTCAAGTTATACCAGAACAGGTCCTCTCCTCACAAGCATCCCAATAGTATCGCCATTCATGGACACCCCTCACTCCAGCGGATCCTGTCAGAATTTTGTTTAGTGGATTCCTTCGATATCACAAGGCAGACTTTCATTCATATGAGCCCTTACATAGGAGCCTCAAGAGGAAAACCTGTCCGTTATCAAAGAGCACTTGGCATGTCAATTCGTTCCACCTAAAAATAAAACAAAGTAATCTGAACATCACCATTGAGTTATTGGTCCTCGCGCTGTCCCTGTGATTCCGGTGTTGCTGTTGGACAGCTGTTGGATCGAATATACTGTCATGTGAACATGGCCTTATAATAACAGGTGATATATAATACAGAGATGATGGCCGTAACTACCTACAATCAATAGATTGTGACTGTACAGATGACAAAATGAGATAACATATAATTAGAGTTCTCAAAAGTTAAAGGGTCTTGCTGCTTATAACAGAGCCCCTACACCTAAATTTCACGCAACACACCCACATCAATCAAAAAAGGTTTGATAACCTAATCATGAAATGCCCCATAAATAGTATGCCTGTAAAATATTCTGACCCTTTTATGGTGAGATTAAAGGCCCCCATACACATTAGACTTGAAGCTGGTCAAACCTGCCGACATTGATGTGTTCAAATGTCCGTGTGATGTGTCTGGGGGCTTCATGGGAGATGTTGATTGGACATGTCCGATGTCGGACTGTGGATCATTTTGTTCTCTCAGAAATAAGCTGGTGGTAGAGATGTCTAGCAATGGCTTTCTCATCGAGAACACGAGCACTTGGCCCAATGAGTGCTCCTATGTATGGAAGAGTCGGCTGAGATGGCTAACTGCCAAACGATGGTCAAAAGCTTCATTCAGCTATCATCCACCTAGTGTGTATGGCTGATTACATCTGTTTTGTAGCTCTGCTGGATCCCCAAGAATACAAACAGAATCTGTGACGGAATTTCCAATGGAAATGTGAATGCAGTGTGTGGAGGTGTCTGCGGGCAATGCTTGTCGTGTAACTACCACTCAGAATTTACACTGATGTACACAGCCTGTATAATAAACCTGATGATCACTCATCATACTCTTATCCTTCCCTGGACTTGAAACCAAGGCCTCATTTAAACAGCAGTATTTTTGATCAGTATTTCATTATTTATTGAAGACCAAGGCCAGGAGCAGCTTGTACCTTTTTTTTTTTTTTTTTGGTTACATGGAGTACCCCGCATAGAAATCAAACTCCCAATAAATAAGACCCATCATTTAAGACCTCAATTAAAAATGTCTACATTGTGGCATATGAATTTAAGATCTTACAGTGGCTATAAATGTACAATGTACAGTATGTATCAATATATGTATTAGCATTGCTTTAGAGTGTGGGAAGTAACAAGCAAACACAAGGGGACCATAAATGTGTGCATCCATGACCTTTTATACACCACTTACCATTGAAATTGAAACACCAAGAATGAAAAGTTCATGGATTCATGAAAATCACATGAATTGATTCCCTATTATGTTACAGAAGCTGTTTTTCAACATGCTAACACCATAAAACTTATGGGTACTTTGCACGCTGCGACATCGCTAGCCGATGATAGCGATGCCAAGCGCGATAGTACCCGCCCCCGTCGCACATGCGATATGTTGTGATAGCTGCCGTAGCGAACATTATCGCTACGACGGCTACACACGCACTTACCTGCCCTGCGACGTCTCTCTGGCTGGCGACCCGCCTCCTTCCTAAGGGGGCGGGTCGTGTGGCGTCACAGCGACGTCACATGGCAGCCATCCAATAGAAGCGGAGGGGCGAAGATGAGCGGGACGTAAACATCCCGCCCACCTCCTTCCTTCCGCATAGCCGGTGGAGGCAGGTAAGGAGATGTTCCTCGCTCCTGCGCCTTCACACACAGTGATGTCTGCTGCAGCAGGAACGAGGAACAACATCGTATCTCCTATTGGTGTGACATTATGAAAATGTCCAACACTACACAGATCACCGATTTACGTCACTTTTGCGATCGTTTATCGGCGCATCTAGGCTTAACACGTTGCGACGTCGTTACCGTTGCCGGATGTGCGTCACTTTCGATTTGACCCCGACGATATCGCAGTAGCGATGTCGCAACGTGCAAAGTACCCCTTATGTTGCTCATACTATTATGAGCGGCTTTCATGGTCCACACGTGCGCCCATGTCCTGCAGCGTCTCTGGGCTTGACTTGTCTCCCATTAAGCATATCTGGGACTTCATTGGTCAGCAATGGGAGCTGCCAGCAGCGGATCTTGATGATTTGATTGACCAAGTGCATTCAGCATGTCAGAACATTCCTCACACAACCATTAAAAACTCATTGATAGCAGCCAAGCCATGTAAGTGCGGGGATTTTTGTGTGTGGTGTTCATACTTTATACTGAATAAATCAAGATGTATTGATGAGGGGCATTCTGGAGTCAAGACGCTCCTGATTTGTGAAGAGCTGTTCACCTCGTCATGAATCTTTAGTGTCTGACGGGTGATGTGCTCATCTGCATTACACCACAAATGTCACTCCAATCAGGTAGTGGAGTTAGATTTCTTGTGTAGGGAACACCACAGTACGTTATGAATTAGGCCAGCTCGGTCCATTTTTTCATAGTTGGGAGAAAACACCAAAAGTAATAAAATTTGGAGTTGTGCCTACATTTTTTTTCAAAGTTCTTTAACCAGAATTCTGGCATGAAACATGTATGAATTGGGACCTTAGTTTCTATTTTTTTTCATCATTTGCATGTCCTTAACATATTGATGCTGTAATTTGTATAATTCCACAAATTTCCCTCTTGTTCCAGTTTCAATAAGAAGTATGTCAGAGAAATGTGCCTTGACAAAGTATTCATACCCTGTGAACTTTCTCACATTTATTCACGTTACACCCACAACTTTAAATGTATTTCTTCGGCGCTCCATTGGGAGACCCAGACGATTGGGTGTATAGCTACTGCCTCCGGAGGCCACACAAAGCATTACACTAAAAAGTGTAAGGCCCCTCCCCTTCTGGCTATACACCCCCCGTGGGATCACGGGCTGCTCAGTTTTTCAAGCTTTGTGCGAAGGAGGTCAGACATCCACGCATAGCTCCACTGTTTAGTCAGCAGTAGCTGCTGACTATATCGGATGGAAGAAAAGAGGGCCCATGCAAAGGGCCCCCAGCATGCTCCCTTCTCACCCCACTCTTGTTGGCGGTGTTTGTTAAGGTTGAGGTACCCATTGCGGGTACGGAGGCTGGAGCCCACATGCTGTTTTTCCTTCCCCATCCCCCGGAGGGCTCTGGTGAAGTGGGATCTTACCGGCCTCCAGACTCTGAGGCCGGGCTCCATCCACAGACCCGGAGATCCTGCTGGATACGGAGCTGGGTACCGTCAGGGACAAGGCCCTGCAACATTCAGGTACTCTGTGTCCCCGTACAGACAGGCACAGACACACTCCAGCGTTGCTGGGTGTTCTAGTGCGCCGGGGACAGTAGCTCTGCGCGCTTGGGTTATACTCACTGCAGCTTAGCTGAGTGAGTTTATGTGTGGGGAACTACCGCGCCGGCCGCCACGGAGACTGCGGCGCGGCTGCGACTTGTGGTGCGCCGGGGACTTCGCGCCGACCGTGCTTTTACGACGGCAGCGCTTATAAATCTAGTCCCCGGCTTCTGCGGCCTAGTTACGTTTCGTTCCCGCCCCCAGCCCTGTCAGTCAGGGAAGGGGAGAGACGCTGTACAATAGTCAGCGCCGAGGGCTGGAGTCTTATTTACATACTCCAGCCCTCTCACTGGGCACAGTGGGACGCCAGTTTCCCGCTCTTTGTCTGCAGCACGCCCACGGCCCGCCCCTCTTCACAGGACGCCGGCAGCCATTCCTGCACGCAGTCTGAGCTGGAGAACGGACATAGCCCTGGGAGACCCAGACAGGGGATTCTGGCGACCACACACCCGCTGTTAAGCGGGCGGTAAGCAGCACCTAGGTGCTGACCCCACTAGTGCCACAGTGTTGTTTTGTGTACTTTTGTCTGTACCTATATATTGCACTGTACGGTCGCTTCTTGGCTTATACCCCTATATTGCTCTGAGGAGACAACAGCATGTCATCCGCAAAAAGCAAGGGTGCCAAGGCACAGGCTTTATATGCTGCCTGTACCGCATGTGGGGCTGATCTACCGGCAGGTTCCACTGACCCCCATTGTGTGCAATGTTCGGTCCCTGTGCCACTTCGTCAGCCGGAGTCTATGCTAGTAGTGGCCCAGGCAGAGACGCCTGTGAACCCTGCCCCGGTGACGGGGACAGAGTTTGCAGTTTTTGCTGATAAGATGTCTGTGACTATGACAAAAATTCTAGAAACTTTGCAGTCCAGGCCGGTCACTCAGACCATGGGCACTGCTGATTCAATGTTCCCCGGTCCCCCTCAGTTGGAACTAATCCGTGCTCCAAGGGGGTCCCAGGCATATCACAGGCTGAAGGCTCTGACTCGGACGACAGTCCCAGGCAGCCTAAGCGAGCTCGCTGGGAGAGACCCTCGGCGTCATCACGCTGGTCAGGGTCTCAGCGAGAAGATTCTCTGTATGATGAGACAGAGCTAGGTGATCAGGAGTCTAATCCTGAGACTGCTCTCAACCTGGATACCCCTGATGGTGACGCCATGGTGAATGATCTTATAGCGGCCATCAATAGACTGCTGGATATTTCTCCTCCAGCGGAGGAGGCAGCAGCACAGCAGGAGAAATTCCATTTCAGGTATCCCAAACGTAAATTGAGTACTTTTCTGGACCACGCTGACTTCAGAGAAGCAGTCCAGAAACACCATGCTTATCCAGATAAGCGTTTCTCCAAACGTCTTAAGGATACACGTTATCCCTTTCCCCCTGACGTGGTCAAACGCTGGACCCAGTGTCCAAAGGTGGACCCCCCAATCTCCAGGCTTGCGGCTAGATCCATAGTTGCAGTGGAAGATGGGGCTTCACTTAAAGATGCCAATGACAGACAGATGGACCTTTGGTTGAAATCTGTCTATGAAGCTATCGGCGCGTCGTTTGCTCCAGCATTCGCAGCCGTGTGGGCACTCCAAGCTATCTCAGCTGGTCTGGCGCAGGTGGACTCTGTCATACGTCCATCAGTGCCGCAAGTGGCGTCCTTGACCTCGCAAATGTCTGCGTTTGCGACTTACGCTATCAATGCGGTCTTGGACTCTACCAGCCGTACGTCAATGGCGTCCGCCAACTCTGTGGTTTTACGCAGAGCCTTATGGTTAAAGGAATGGAAAGCAGATTCTGCTTCCAAAAAATGCTTAACCAGTTTGCCATTATCTCAAGACAGACTGTTTGGTGAGCAATTGGCGGAAATCATTAAACAGTCCAAGGGTAAGGACTCTTCCTTACCCCAGCCCAGATCAAGCAAACCTCAACAGTGGAGGGGACAGTCGAGGTTTCGGTCCTTTCGAGGTTCGGGCAGGGCCCAATTCTCCTCGTCCAAAAGGACTCAGAAGGAGCAGAGGAGCTCAGATTCCTGGCGGACTCACTCACGCCCAAAGAAAGCAGCCGGAGGAACCGCTTCCAAGCCGGCTGCCTCATGACTTTCGGCCTCCTCTCTCCGCATCCTCGGTCGGTGGCAGGCTCTCCCGCTTTTGCGGCATTTGGCTGCCACAGGTCAAAGACCGGTGGGTAACAGACATTTTGTCTCACGGGTACCGGATAGAGTTCAGTTCTCGTCCTCCGCCTCGGTTCTTCAGAACTTCCCCACATCCCGACCGAGCCGATGCTCTTCTGCAGGCGGTGTGCTCTCTAAGGGCAGAAGGAGTGGTGATCCCTGTTCCTCTTCAGGAACGAGGTCAAGGTTTTTACTCCAATCTGTTTGTGGTGCCAAAAAGGACGGCTCTTTCCGTCCTGTTCTGGACCTAAAACTGCTCAACAAGCACGTGAAAACCAGGCGGTTCCGGATGGAATCTCTCCGCTCCGTCATTGCCTCGATGTCTCAAGGAGATTTCCTAGCATCAATAGACATCAAGGATGCTTATCTCCACGTGCCGATTGCTCCAGAGCACCAGCGTTTTCTACGCTTCGTTATAGGAGACGAACACCTTCAGTTCGTAGCCCTGCCATTTGGTCTAGCGACAGCCCCACGGGTTTTCACCAAGGTCATGGCAGCAGTGGTAGCAGTCTTGCATTCTCAGGGACACTCGGTGATCCCTTACTTGGACGATCTACTTGTCAAGGCACCCTCTCAAGAGGCATGCCAACACAGCCTGAACGTTGCGCTGGAGACTCTCCAGACTTTCGGGTGGATCATCAACTTTTCAAAATCAAATCTGTCACCGACCCAATCACTAACATATCTTGGCATGGAGTTTCATACTCTCTCAGCGATAGTGAAGCTTCCGATGGACAAGCAGCGTTCACTACAGACAGGGGTGCACTCTCTCCTTCAAGGCCAGTCGCACCCCTTAAGACGCCTCATGCACTTACTGGGGAAGATGGTGGCAGCAATGGAGGCGGTCCCGTTTGCGCAGTTTCATCTGCGCCCACTTCAATGGGACATTCTCCGCCAATGGGACGGGAAGTCGACGTCCTTAGACAGGAAAGTCTCCCTTTCCCAGACGGCCAAGGACTCTCTTCAATGGTGGCTTCTTCCCACCTCATTATCACAAGGAAGGTCCTTCCTACCCCCATCCTGGGCGGTGGTCACGACAGACGCGAGTCTGTCAGGGTGGGGAGCAGTTTTTCTCCACCACAGGGCTCAGGGTACGTGGACTCAGCAGGAGTCCACCCTTCAGATCAATGTTCTGGAAATCAGGGCAGTGTATCTTGCCCTACAAGCCTTCCAGCAGTGGCTGGAAGGAAAGCAGATCCGAATTCAGTCGGACAACTCCACAGCGGTGGCATACATCAACCACCAAGGCGGGACACGCAGTCGGCAAGCCTTCCAGGAAGTCCGGCGGATTCTGATGTGGGTGGAAGCCACGGCCTCCACCATATCCGCAGTTCACATCCCCGGCGTAGAAAACTGGGAAGCGGACTTCCTCAGTCGCCAGGGTATGGACGCAGGGGAATGGTCCCTTCACCCGGACGTGTTTCAGGAAATCTGTCGCCGCTGGGGAAGGCCGGACGTCGACCTAATGGCGTCCCGGCACAACAACAAGGTCCCAACTTTCATGGCACGGTCTCGCGATCACAGAGCTCTGGCGGCAGACGCCTTAGTGCAAGATTGGTCGCAGTTCCAGCTGCCCTATGTGTTTCCCCCTCTGGCACTCTTGCCCAGAGTGCTACGCAAGATCAGGTCCGATTGCCGCCGCGTCCTGCTCGTCGCCCCAGACTGGCCGAGGAGGTCGTGGTATCCGGATCTGTGGCATATCACGGTCGGCCAACCGTGGGCGCTACCAGACCGGCCAGACTTACTGTCACAAGGGCCGTTTTTCCATCTGAATTCTACGGCCCTGAACCTGACTGTGTGGCCATTGAGTCCTGGATACTAGCATCTTCAGGATTATCTCAAGGGGTCGTGGCCACCATGAGACAGGCTAGGAAGCCCACGTCTGCTAAGATCTACCACAGAACGTGGAAGATTTTCTTATCCTGGTGCTCGGCACAGGGAGTGTCCCCCTGGCCATTTGCATTGCCTACTTTTCTTTCCTTCCTGCAATCTGGTTTGGAAAAAGGCTTATCGCTCGGCTCCCTTAAAGGGCAAGTCTCAGCGCTATCGGTATTTTTTCAAAAGCGTCTAGCACGACTTCCTCAGGTACGCACGTTCCTGCAGGGGGTTTGTCACATCGCCCTCCATACAAACGGCCGTTAGATCCATGGGATCTGAACAGGGTACTAGTTGCTCTCCAGAAGCCGCCCTTCGAGCCTCTGAGGGATGTTTCACTTTCTCGACTCTCACAGAAAGTGGCCTTTCTGGTAGCGGTCACGTCTCTTCGGAGGGTGTCCGAGCTGGCAGCGCTGTCATCCAAAGCTCCCTTCCTGGTTTTTCACCAGGACAAGGTAGTGCTGCGCCCGATTCAGGAGTTTCTCCCTAAGGTGGTATCCTCTTTTCATCTCAATCAGGATATCTCCTTACCTTCCTTTTGTCCTCATCCAGTTCATCGGTATGAAAAGGATTTGCATTTGTTGGATCTCGTGAGAGCACTCAGAATCTACATTTCCCGCACGGCGCCCCTGCGCCGCTCGGATGCACTCTTTGTCCTTGTCGCTGGTAAGCGCAAAGGATCGCAGGCTTCCAAATCCACCCTGGCTCGATGGATCAAGGAACCAATTCTTGAAGCCTACCGTTCTGCTGGGCTTCCGGTTCCATCAGGGCTGAAGGCCCATTCTACCAGAGCCGTGGGTGCGTCCTGGGCATTACGACACCAGGCTACGGCTCAACAGGTGTGCCAGGCAGCTACCTGGTCGAGTCTGCACACTTTCACCAAACATTATCAGGTGCATACCTACGCTTCGGCGGACGCCAGCCTAGGTAGAAGAGTCCTGCAGGCGGCGGTTGCCTCCTCGTAGGGGAGGGCTGTTTTGCAGCTCTAACTTGAGGTATTAATTTACCCACCCAGGGACTGCTTTTGGACGTCCCAATCGTCTGGGTCTCCCAATGGAGCGCCGAAGAAGAAGGGAATTTTGTTACTTACCGTAAATTCCTTTTCTTCTAGCTCCAATTGGGAGACCCAGCACCCGCCCTGTTTCCTTCGGGATTTTTGTTTTTTTCGGGTACACATGTTGTTCATGTTGAACGGTTTCAGTTCTCCGATGTTACTTCGGATTGAATTTGTTTAAACCAGTTATTGGCTTTCCTCCTTCTTGCTTTAGCACTAAAACTGAGCAGCCCGTGATCCCACGGGGGGTGTATAGCCAGAAGGGGAGGGGCCTTACACTTTTTAGTGTAATGCTTTGTGTGGCCTCCGGAGGCAGTAGCTATACACCCAATCGTCTGGGTCTCCCAATTGGAGCTAGAAGAAAAGGAATTTACGGTAAGTAACAAAATTCCCTTCTTTCTTATTATTTTATATGATATACCAACACAAAGTAGCAAGTATTTGATAAATGTAAAGGAAATGACACATGGTTTACTAAATATTTTAAAAATATAAATCTAAAAATTGTGATATGCATTTGTTTTCAGCCCCCTGTAGTTTGATACACCTAAATAAAATCTTTACTAACAAATTCATTTCAGAAGTCACCTACTTACTAAATTGAGTCTGTATGTAACTTATTCTCAGTATAACTATAGCTGTTTTGTGAAGGCCTCAGAGGTGTGTTTGAGAATATTAGGGATCAAACAGCATCATGGAAATCAAGGAACACACCAGACAGGTCAGGGATAAAGTTGTGGAGAAGAGTAAAGCAGGGTTAGGTTATAAAAAAAAATATATATATATATCCCAAGCTCTGAGCATCTCACGAAGCACTGTTCAATAGATTATCCAAAACTGGAAGGATTTTGGCACAACTGCAAACCTACTAAGACATGGCTGCTCACCTAAACTGATATCAAAAGTATGGAGTTCACTAATTAGAGAAGCAGCCAAGAGATCCACAGCTCTGGTAGGAGAATCTGTCTACAGGACTTACGTGTGACTTTCACGAGGATCGCATCGCCCGGACCGGTTGGTGGCTCTCCTGACAGGAGTGTGTCAGCTGCATAGAAATACATGAACCTGACTTCCTCCTGTGAGAAGAGCTGCCGTCTGGGCGATGTGATGTGGTCCTTGCGCAGTCACATGCAAATGTGAGTCCAGTCTTAGTCGTATTTACCACAAATCTGGCCTTTATGGAAGAGCAGCAAGAAGAAAACCATTTTTGAAAGCAAACCTTAAGAAGGTTCAGTTTGTGAAAGGACAATGTCCCTAAACATAATGCCAGAGTTACAATGGAAGGTTTAGATCAAAGCATATTTTTGTGTGTGAATGGCTCAGTCAAAGTCCAGACTTAAATCCCATTGGGTATCTGTCGCAAGACATGAAAATGGCTGACCACAGACTCCTCCATTTAATCTCATTGAGCCAGAGCTATTTTGCAAAGAAGAGTGCGCAAAAATGTCATTCTGCAATTGAGCAAATCTAGAAGAGATATCCCCCAAAAGACGTGCAACCGTAATTGCAGGGAAAGGTGGTCCTGCAAAGTATTGACTCAGGGGGGCTGAATACAAATGCAAGTCATAATTTTCAGATCGTGTATCATTTCTCTTACATTTTACAAATACTTGCTGCTAGTCTTTGTATCTAATATATAAAGCTGAATGTGTGTGTGTGTGTGTGTATGTCCGGGATTGGCATCTATACCGTCGCAGCTACAGCCACAAAATTTTGCACACTCACACGTCTGGACCCGAGAGCGTCATAGGCTATGTTTTGAGGGGAAATTTTAACCCCGCGCTTTAGTTATTCACCAAAAACACTGCCTCCATTAAAGCGAATGGAGCTGGGAGCCACAGTGCAGCCAGAACTTCAGAAGAATGCGCAGCCACGCCCTTATATGGAATGTTGGCTTGTCACAATGCAGCCAGGGAAAGAGGCAGACACAGACAGAGAAAGAGGCAGACACAGACAGGGTAAGAAACAGACCTAGACAGGGTAAGAGACAGACACAAAGAGACAGACACAGACAAAGAGACAGACTGACAGGGAAAGAGACAGAGACAGACACAGGGTAACCGACAGACAGGGAAAGAAAGGGAAAGAGACAGACAGGGTAAGAGACAGGTAAAGAGACAGACAAAGAGCCAGACACAGGGAAAGAGACAGAGGGAAGAGACAAACGGAAAGAGAGGGAAAGAGACAGACAGGGAAAGAGACAGACAGAGAAAGTGACAGAGATAGATAGACAGACAGAGAAAGAGACAGACAGTCAGAGACAGACAGGGAAAGAGACAGACAGACATAGAGAGAGAGAGAGAGACAGAGATATATATACAGAGGGGGAGACAGACAGAGAATGGGAGAGAAACAGAGAGACAGTTACTATCCCGGGCGTTAATATATTCTACTAGCTGTACTACCCAGCTTCGCCCGGGTTAATAACTGCTGTTAACAAAATATAATGTATTAACATTCCCGGGATAGAACATATAAATAGAATATATTAACGCCCGGGATAGTAACTGTCTCTCTGTTTCTCTCCCATTCTCTGTCTGTCTCCCCCTCTGTATATCTCTCTGTCTCTCTATCTTTGTCTGTCTCTTTCCCTGTCTGTCTCTGACTGTCTCTGTCTCTTTCTCCGTCTGTCTCAATCTCTTTCCCTGTCTGTCTGTCTCTCTTTCCTTGTCTGTCTATCTATCTCTGTCTCTTTCCCTCTCTTTCCCTGTCTGTCTCTTTCCCTGTCAGTCTGTCTCTTTGTCTGTGTCTGTCTCTTTGTGTCTGTTTCTTACCCTGTGTATGTCGGTTTCTTTCCCTGTCTGTGTCTGCCTCTTTCCCTGGCTGCATTGTGACACGGCAACATTCCATATAAGGGCGTGGCTGCGCATTTTTCTGAACTTCTGGCTGAACTGTGGCTCCCAGCTCCATTCGCTTTAATGGAGGCAGGTTTTTTGGCGAATAACTGTAAAGAGCGGGGTTAAAATTTCCCCTCGAAACATAGCCTATGACGCTCTCGGGGTCCAGAAGTGTGAGTGTGCAACATTTTGTGGCTGTAGCTGCGACGGTGTGGATGCCAATCCCGGACATACACACACACATTCAGCTTTATATATTAGATTTATACATTCTATCCCGGGAATGTTAATACATTCTATTTTGTTAACAACAGTTATTAACCCGGGCGAAGCCGGATAGTACAGCTAGTGTCACATAAAATACATTTGTGATTGTTGGTGTAACGTGAAAAAATGTGGAAACGTTCATGAGGGATGAATACTTTTTCAAGGCACTGTGTATACCTACATATATAGATATACATATTCAGTATATGCATCATTTATTACATAAATTTCTGATTTTTTTCAGTGTGCAGAGAAAACACATTACAGAAGGGGGGGTACTTATAAAGCGGGACTTTTCACCACGAAAGAGCAACTAAATGTGAAGGGCTGGTTGCAGAGCGCCATTTGTAGGCAGCGGCTGTAGGAGCCGGGCTCATTCTCAGTGATATTAGGAAACAGAACACAACGTGTAATCCCGAGCCTGTGTACACTGAATAGAATAATCTCTACATAAAACAGAGCAGCTGAAGAGCTGGCAATCTCACTGCCGCTTGTTGCATAGCAACCAAATGAGCATGAGGAGACGGTAGGCCCGGCCTCGCCGACTGATTGTATTAGCACCAAGTGGAACAAAAAAACAATTTGGAACAATTTCTCATCAAAAAGACAATAGAACAGAGGAGGAAGGCTACAGACTACAGGGCTATTAATGGGCTAATATATGGAAATATCTGCCACTAATACAGCACAGTTCAAGGAGTCCCAATGTTATCTGGATTGGATAATCTAGAAGACGTTACATGTATTGCAGACTCTTCGGTTACAACAGCATCCATCATAGATTGGGGACATGTCTGTGACTATTCGTGATTTGGCTGTAAAAAATCCCCCCAAAAAACAAGATCACAGTCATGTTGTAAGCAAGTCTCAATCCCATGTAGATTTTACATCATGGTCTATGGTGATACTGTTACTTGCAACCAAAAATCCAACAGTTTTGTTTCTTTTGGTGACCGTTGCATTTCATCACCAAATTTCAGAGTTTCCTTCTTGGGTGAATTACTTGCACTGAGTACGGTTGAGAAAAGACAAAAAGTCCATCAAGTTCAGCTGAAGGAAGGGAAATGATAAAGGGAATGGGGGGGGGGGGTACAACAACAATGCATGATCCACTCCGCCCGAAAATAACCTTTCCTCCTGATCCCAATTATCAATCCACTGGAGAAAATGTTTAGAAAAGAACTTAATACATTTTGATTATTTATCTTTATCCATGGATAAAGAATGTGTACATAGATAGTATGCTGCCATGTATAGTCTATGGCTATGCCTCATGGAAACGAGATCAGTGGTGCTCCATTGTGCTCACACTTTGTGTTCGCCCTGAAGAGCACTGTGGCTCAGTGGTTAGCATTGTTGCTTTGCAGCTCTGGAGACCTGGGTTCAAATCCCACCAAGGAAACGTTTGCAAGGAGTTTGCATGTTCTCTGATTGTTTGCGTGGATTTTCCTCTGCGTACTCCTTTCTGTTTTCCCCCACTCTCCAAAAACAAACGGGAAATTGATGAAGTATCTGTAAAGCGCTGCAGAATATGTTGGTGCTATATAAGCAGTGTATAATAATTATAAAGAACCTGGAAAGACCTTTGGTAGCTTTTGTTCTAGTCGACCAGGCAAAGTTCAACGTAGGAATTAATTACTTTCTGTACTTTGTTTATATGTGACTTCTTATGCAATATCTAATATGTACAGGAGAGCAAAGTGTCGCCTGATAGCTCTTTGCCCTTGTGTTTGGAGACGTATCCTCTGCTCTACTTACACCTGCTTATTCATTAACTTAATGTTTCTCTCTTTCTAGATAGCCGACCTCCAGCTCCATAAACTTGATGAACTGGACTGCTTGATCCGAGGCCTCCTCTATGTGGATTCTGTTGGCTTTAATGGTCGTCCAGAATGCTACTACTTTGACAATCCAACGAACCCAGAACAATGTCAGAAGAAGCCATATTGCCTTGATAATCCTTATCCTATGTTGCTGGTTAATATAGGTTCAGGAGTCAGCATCCTTGCAGTATATTCTAAAGACAACTATAAAAGGGTCACTGGGACCAGGTAAAGGTCTTGTTAACCTTTAGAGATCTTACATTCATTTATATGACTCATCACAACCAGCCAGGATATAGGGAAGGCACATGGGGCATTTACCCGCTTGGCCCTCTAGCACATGATGACATATGTGGAACCATCATTCATCTTCTTTGATGGCCATTTGGTAAGACCTGTGGAGGCTTAAGATTACAGAGGTTGCTAAATTCGTCAGCGACTCATTCTCTTTAGTTATAAGGTTGTCGCTGACCCTATAACTGTCATATACTTTTGTGCAGAAGGCCATACTTGTATGGGGTGCTCATCCAGGGTCTGATGGGGTCCCAGAGGTAAAATGGGAGACAATAATATTTTTTTTTACAAAGGGACCCAAACAACCTTGGGTTGAGTCTACGTAGCAACTTCATTTGCAACACTTGTTGTGCGACCAAAGTTTGCTTGGTGCCGCAGCTACATCACAATGCAGTACAAGTGAATATGGTGGCATTGCCACCACAAGAAGTCCAACCGTGTCAGATTTTTTCGTGGCTTGCTTGTTGTTGAACCCTTGTGGTCCCAATGAGACCACATTCACTTGTATTGTTCTGTGATGTAGCAGCGACACATAATGAACTTTGGTCACCCGGCAGAAGTCGTGGCAAAGTCGCTGTGGATCCCCAACCTCAACCTTACCCTGGATATTATCTGACATAAGAGTCCTCTAGGCAATAATTCATGTATAATCTGTTTTTGTTTTTAGCTATTATGTTCACAGAATTTTATAGAGTATTATGATTACAGGAATATTTATAGCTGCATATAAGTTACGCACGTGACTAGCAGGGTTTTCCTATTACCTGGTAAACCCCCAGAAGATGTTACAACACACAGGGGACACAGGTCACAATACAACGGAGGTCCCTGCTGCTAGAGAGAGGGGTGAGGGGGCACCTCCTAAACTCACCTCAATATGACTCCAGAGCTCCCTAGCGTCCCTATACGGGTTCTTTCAACCTGTTGGCGATCAGGATACCTTATACCCTCAGCTGGCTCTAAATTCACCCTGGCTAGTGAGCAGGCCGACAAGATCACTAGAATCACCACTACAATACAGAGACATGAGGGAAGGAATACAAACAGGGGAAATAGACATGCAAGGAAAAACTCTCCAGGCGGCTTCAGTGCAGCAAACACCACAGCTGCACACAACACAACAGACTTCTTCCAGAGCAGACTCCTTCCATAGTGGACCACATAGAAATTAGGGATTCAGTTTCTATCACAGGCATCATGTGATCAGATCACATGACTTAAATAGAGCAGGGGAGTGATCCCAATAAGCCACACCTGAGACTGGCAGCTACAGCCAGCAGTCAGGCAGGAAAGAAGCTTAACCCTTACAAAACCACAAGTGAGGAGATGTTCTCAAATAACAGTAGTGAACCTGCCAGCAGCAAGATGCTATGACCTTCTCACACCAGATTCACTCGGGTCTCCTTCAAGCGAGATACACTCATGACAATATACCGCAGCCAGTGTATGAGATGGTTGTCAGAAATATAGTCCTAGTAGGGTGGGATTATATTCTACTATTTAACTAAATCCTGCTAGAAGATGTAAAAAATAAATAAAGTGAAAAGCAGATTTTCCTGCCGTTCTACTTCTAGACCTTCTTTGAGATCTATGGGACTCGCGGTCATGGGAGGTTAACCTGACAGTTGTCACTCTTTTTACGCTTTGTTTAGTGACCTACAAGTCTAAAGCTACACCACTAATGTACAGCACAGCTGCACCAATATATATACGATGCCTATAGATTTGTGTGACCATTAATTATATTTCTATGTCCGGTTTTCAGTTTGGGAGGAGGAACATTCCTTGGCCTCTGCTGCTTGCTGACAGGTTGTGAAACGTTTGAGGAAGCTTTGGAAATGGCGGCAAAAGGAGACAGCACTAATGTTGATAAACTGGTGAAAGATATCTATGGAGGGGACTATGAGCGTTTCAGCCTTCAGGGCTCTGCCGTTGCCTCTAGGTAAGTTTTATTGCTCTCACTTAATGTAAATATTATCCGTATATGTGACAGATAAAATAATAATTTCAGGGAATAAATCATAACCTCATATCACCTGATGCAATGATTTCCCCAAGCTAAAACAGCTGACTGCAGCAGGTCAGGCTCCCGGAGACACCCACAATGGGGTGATTGCCACAGGCGGCCGTGTTGGGAGAAGGTCGCGTCTTTAAAGAGGATCTGTCTCCAGTTCAAAACTGACCCATTTTTTATTCATTTTTTTATTTTTTTTTTCTAATTCTTTCTTTTTTAGACTTGTTTTTTTTTTTTTTTATTCCCACTGCTGAATATTGCCGAATCTAGAACACGTGAAAAATTTGACCTGATTACGGCCAGAAAATAAGAATAGTATTGCATTCATTTGCAATGTTCTTTTCTGTCCATGCAAAAATACCTGGCACTCGCCATACATATGTAATTTTTGGCCACTGTTCTCCTGAATCTGGCATTGTGGGTTTTATTATTTCTTTTTTCTTTCTTTTTTTTTTGTATCTGCACCTCTTTGTTATTGAGATATGATCCTTTTTTTTCTAAAATACCCATAGAAAAGTGTTGAGGATCAAATCCCCTTGGTTAACAAGACTGGTTTTATATACAGTGTTTCCACCCATATCCTGTCCATCACCATTAACTTGAGAACGGCAGCAGCTATAGGTATAGAAGTGGTGTCTAGGTATTGTAAATTAGCCATGCGCTACGCAATGAAACCACTTATAGCGCCACGTGGTGGAAAACAACAGAGTTAGCATTTTCATCTCGAAAACGGAACGAGATAAAGAAAAAAAAGTGAATTAAAAATTAAATTAAAATTTTCATTTTTTTTTGTTCAAGAATAAATGTGGATTGTTGTTCATGGATAAATATACGATATCCCCTGAAAATAAGCCCTAGGGTGTCTTTTAGAGCAAAATATAATATACAGTGGGGAAAAAAAGTATTTAGTCAGTTCTCCCACTTAAAAAGATGAGAGGCTTGTAATTGCCATCATGGGTAGAACACAACTATGAGAGACAAAATGAGAAATCCAGAAAATCACCTTGTCTGACTTGGCAAAATTTGTTTTTAAAAAAATTATGGTGGAAAATAAGTATTTGATCAATAACAAAAGTTCATCATCTCAATATTTTGTTATATATCCTTTGTCGGCAATGACTTAGGTCAAACGTTTTCTGTAAGTCTTCCCAAGTTTGGCACACACTGTTTGTGGTATGTTGGCCCATTCCTCCATGCAGATTTCCTCTAGAGCAGTGATATTTTTGGCCTGACACTGGGTAACATGGACTTTCAACTCCCTCCAAAGGTTTTCTATGGGGTTGGGATCTGGAGACTGGCTAGGACACTCCTGGACCTTCATATGCTTCTTACGAAGCCACTCCTTCGTTGCCCTGGCGGTGTGCTTGGGATCATTATCATGCTGAAAGACCCAGCCACATTTCATCTTCAATGACCTTGCTGATGGACGGAGGGTTGCACTCAAAATCTCACAATACATGGCCCCATCCATTCTTTCATGTACATGGATCAATCTTCCTTGTCCCTTTGCAGAGAAATAGTCCCAAAGCATGATGTTGCCACCACCATGCTTCACAGTAGGTATGGTGTTCTTTGGATGCAACTCAGCATTCTGTCTCTTCTAAACATGACGAGTTGTGTTTCTACCAAACAGTTCTACTTTGATTTTCATCAGACCATATGATATTCTCCCAATACTCTTCTGGATAATCCAAATGCTCTCTAGCAAACTTTAGACGGGCCCGGAAATGTACTGGCTTAAGCAGGGGAACACATCTGGTACTGCAGAATCTGAGTCCCTGGTGGCATAGTATGTTACTGATGGTAGCCTTTGGTACAGTGGTTCCAGCTCTATGCAGGTCATTCATTAGGTCTCCCTGTGTGGTTCTGGGATTTTTGCACACCATTCTTGTGATCAGTTTGATGCACGGGGTGAGATCTTGCGTGGAGCCTCAGATTGAGGGAGATTATCAGTGGTCTTGTATGTCATCTATTTTCTTATTATTGCTCCCAGAGTTGATTTCATCACACCGAGCTCCTAGCCTATTGCAGATTCAGTCTTCCTAGCCTTGTTCAGGGCTACAATATTGTTTCTGGTGTCCTTCGACAGCTCTTTGGTCTTCACCATAGTGGAGTTTAGAGTGTGACTGTTTGAGGTTGTGGACAGGTGTCTTTTATACTGATAACAAGTTCAAACAGGGGCCATTACTACAGGTAATGAGTGGAGGACAGAGGAGCCTCTTAAAAAAGAAGTTACAGGTCTGTGAGAGACAGAAATCTTGCATGTTTTTAGGTGACTAAATACTTATTTTCCACCATAATTTGCAAAAAAAAATTTGCCAAATCAGACAAGGTGATTTTCTGGATTTGTTTTCTCATTTTGTCTCTCATAGTTGTGGTCTACCTATGATGTCAATTACAGGCCTCTCATCTTTTTAAGTGGGAAAACTTGACCAATTGGTGGCTGACTAAATACTTTTTCCCCCACAATAAGACACAGTCTTATTTTCAGGGAAACACGGTATTTATGACTAGTGACAGGTCCTTTTTTTTTAAGAGTTTCCGACCTAGTTTTCAAAGCTGATACCCACTTGTGATCACCACTTCCGTCCGTCCCTTTCAAGCTTCACATAGTTAAGTAGCAATATGAGTACACAAGAATGAAGGTAACATGAGCCCTGTCCATTGACAACAATTTGTATGTTAGTGGAAATAAATCATGCCTGTGACGTTTCTATACATAATGACACTTTTCTCCTTGATGTCCTCCTAAAAGCTTTGGCCACATGATGAGCAAAGAAAAAAGAGACACCATAAGTAAGGAGGACTTGGCAAGAGCTACCCTGGTTACCATTACAAACAACATAGGATCCATTGCCCGAATGTGCGCCCTCAATGAGGTAATGATCACATTTCTTCACCTATTCAAATGGGATTTACAAACTGGTTTGGTGAACACTGAATTACTGTGACACCTGTTCCTCTATATGCAGTATATACCCTCCCAGATAGTTGAATTGTTCTCCTGACATGTCTATTTTCCTAAATTCTTGTAAAGCACCCTCCCCCACACACCACACGGTGCATCTTTTCTCATAGTTATGCATTGTCTGGTCCCTCTATTATTCCTCCTAGATGTGTATGAATTCATTGACAATTGGGTATTTTTATTGTCCATGTTAGTGGGCACCCGGGGCCACTGAAATCTTTTGTATCCTCAAATGTTCCCTTTGGATTCACAATGTCAAGTTTTATGTAAGCCAGGATGGAATCATAACCAAACACTTGGGAGGATCAACAACACGAATGCTTGACCACCATTCAAGTAAATAGTCATACAGTGAGGATAAATTGGAGACCCCTATTTTAGTGATTAGGGGGAGTTAACTCCTTTGGGGCTCCCGTGATCAAGCATTAAGGAGTTCTGTGACAACAAGTTATAACTTATTGGTCAGTGAGTGTCCGATCACTGTGGCATGTGCCAATTTCCAAAACAGGGATCTTTGATCCGCGTCAGGGTGGCACTCCATTCATTCCCAATGGGGCTGCCGAGCAATGCGATTTTAGCTTTTTTCTGTAGCCTTATAAATAATGAATGGAGAGGCGGTCGGGCATCCGAACTGTGACCCCATTTTGTAAGGATGATGAAAGGTCCCTGTCGGGGAATAATAATTCCTTGTTCTGACATTTATTGCCGGTCTCAGCGGTTGGACCTCCACCGATCAGTAAGGTATCACCTATCCTGAGAATAGGTGATAACTTGTATTCACCGGACAACCCGTTTTAATCATCTAACCAGGGGATAGATGATGCTTACATTTTGTGAGATGAGCTCTAAAAGAAGAAAAAAATATATTTATAAAAGTAAATAAAAATGTGTCTTGGGACTGACAATTGGCCGCAATCTTCTACCTTCTTTTATCCCACGTTTCTCAGTGGTTCATGAATGGAGATCTCATTGCAATTTTTGGGTGAGGTACTGCAATTCTGGCCTTTTGAACATTATTTTTATTACTGAGACATCGGACATTAGTAAAAACCTCTGACTATGAATGTGTTTATGTCACTGTAGTAGGGAGTTGAGATGGTAAGCTCTATACCCGGGCACAGACCTATTTTGCTATTTGGTACTTGGTGAATGAAAGCAACATGTCATCGTCTTTCTGCTTTCAGCTTCTTTACAGTGTTGCCTTGTGGCATGGAGTTCAAGCAGCATTGTACAGGGCTATCAAAGCATGAAGAACTGCAGCAGAGTCTTATAGAAGAGTCCCAGCTCTACCCGGTGCTCCCCGTCACCGTTCCTGCTGTGCATGCCGTGCGTTTTATACCAGTGTGTCATATTCGGCAGCATATACTGATCAGTCGTGATGTACAGAAAATGGCCATCAGTCATCCTAAATGTCTCATGTGTAAGGTAGATCACATTAGCCCTGAATTCACTTATCTATAAACTAGCCTCAATGATTCCTAAACAAGCCAACAAGTGGGGAATGTTCCTTTCCAACTATCAGCCTATTAGGCCGGCAATCTCACCTGATAAACAAGCATTGTTTTCTTGCTCATTGTGTGATGATTTGTAAGCTGGCTTAAAAAAATTATCTTTATCGGTACATAGTTGGTGTGCTGCCAAGAACATGATATTCTTTGGGTACAGAACATTCCTGTCACACTGTACTAAGGGAGATGCTGAAGCTACACACAGTGTAGCTTCAGAGTGCAGTTAGCAGGCAAACAACCAGAGGGCAGTAGAGTAGTCAGTAAACCAGGTCAGCAGCAGGAGGTCTCGTCAATAGCACAGGGATAATCAAATCGTGGTTAGGTGATAGCAGAGGGTTGGAAGCCAGGAAGTCACGTATGCAACAGAGAGGAGAGACAGAACCAAAGTTAGGAATGAAGATACAGGTCAGATGCCGGAAAGTCCAAATGCAAACAAGGGAGGAGGACAAACGGGTCGGGACCAAGATAAGACAGACAGAGAAGGGTACACAGTAGACAGAAGCAGGTAGTCAGGAACCGGGACGGACGAGTGAACGTGGAGAGTACAGGTCAGAACAAGGTAGCTGGGAATCAGGACAGATCAGTTAACTCATCAGAGCCAGTAAAACACGCTGTAGAGCATAAACTATCACTGGCAGTGAACCAGAGGTGCAGCACCAGGATATAGTGTCCCAGAAACCAGAGTGAGGCAGGGAGGAGTTAACCCCTGACATGATCAAGCTGGAGCTGGATGAAATAATCAAACTACAGCGGCCGATACAGGCCTGGATCATGACAATTCTTATTAACAAACGTTCTGTGCACATAGTATATCCATCGTCCTGTCCGAACAGCCACGTAGATGATCACCAGTCAGCTTTCTTGTAGCCGATCGGTTATTCTCTAACTGTCTGGATTGACCCATTTGAAAGCTCCATAAGGCTCCCAATAATCTGCATTTTTTAAAAAGCCTATGGTTAAAGGGAACTTGACAGCTAATTCAAGATGCCCAAATGACAGGCGGCAGGAATCAGACTGGCTCTGTTTTTGCCGTGTTTTAAAAAGCTGGATGAGGACAATGCCACTGTTACTGTTAGGGCCAGGTGGATGGGCAGACCCGGGAGGTGGATCCACTGGGCCGAACTCCCCGATGAGGGAAAGGGGTCCGGTAGCCGGAGCACTATAGGTAGCAGGACAGTCCGCGCACAAGAGCACAATGGAGAAGTCCCTGGGACCACGGGGTCACTGATGGTAGTCCGGGTGACGGAGCTCAGGTTCGGAAGCCGGGATGATGTCAGGCGGGGTCCGGAACCGTTGGAGCGAGATGACGAGTCACCGCAGGGAACAGAGCTGGTACGGACTGTCAGGATGGCAGATAGGCAGCGTTCGGGGTTCGGGATTCGGCAGGACCGGATGGCAATGCAGGATCGGCTCTAGAAGAGAGAGAGGTAAGTATCTCACAGGAACACAAGGAGACCTGACTCCTAGCTTGGGAAACACGAAGAACAGGCCCCGCCCCCTTGGACATTAAACCCCTTTATACCCTGTACCTGTGTGCTTCATTTCCTGTCAGTGGACACTGGCCCTTTAAGAAAGGGTCAGTGACCGCGCGCGCGCTCTAATGCGCATGCGCGCGGCCCGGGTGCCAGAAGCCAGGGCAGGAAGCTGAGAGGAGGAAGCAGCAGAGCCGGGCTGGGGCTGGGAAGCCGACGGGAGCGGGGACCAGGAGGCCTGGGAAGCGCGGGCAATGGAGGCTGGAGAGCGGGGAGCGTGGCAGGTGAGCCGGGGAGCGGAGCAGAGGACCCGGGGAGCGTGACAGTACCCCCCCACGCCCCCCTCCCCGCAACTGGGACAGGAAGGCATGGATCAGAGGAGTGCCCACATTCTCCCTGGGCTCCCAGGACCTATCCTCAGGACCATACCCTGCCCAGTCCACCAGAAAGAACTGTCGACCCCGTACGGTCTTCATGGCCACGATATCCCTTACCGCCTAGATGTCGTCATCAGCAATAGGAGGAGGAGCCGGACTGGCAGCAGCGGAGAAGGGACCAAGGACAACCGGCTTGAGCAGAGAGACGTGGAAGGAGTTGGGTATCCTCATCGTGGCCGGGAGCTGCAGTTTGTAGGAGACCTCATTGATCTTGCTGAGGACTTTAAACGGTCCGATGTAGCGAGGTCCCAGCTTGTAGGATGGCAACTTCAATCGGACGTACTTGGAAGCAAGCCAGACGAGATCTCCAGGGGAGAAACACGGAGGATCCAGACGTCTCTTGTCTGCGTGTCTCTTCATCCGCAGGGATGCACGTGCAAGGGACGCCTTAACTGAGTCCCAAATGGTAGTAAAGTCACGGACTACCGCATCAGCAGCAGGGATATCCGAGGAAGAGGATACAGGCAATGGGACAGAAGGCTGAAGTCCGTAGACGACATGGAAGGGAGAACTGGAGGAGGACTCACTGACGTGGTGATTATGGGAGAATTCGGCCCAAGGAAGAAGCGTGGACCAATCGTCATGATGGGCGTTGACGTAGTGACGTAAGAAAGAGGTCAATATCTGATTGACCCGTTCCACTTGGCCGTTCGACTGAGGATGGTAGGCAGAAGAAAAGTCCAGAGTCACTCCCAGATGTTTACAGAGAGCCCTCCAGAAGCGGGAGGTGAACTGAGTTCCTCTGTCGGACACAATGTGTGATGGAAAGCCATGCAAGCGGAAGATGTGATGTATATAGGCGTCCGCGAGTTCCTGGGCAGAGGGCAGTCCAGCCATAGGGACGAAATGGGCCATTTTAGAGAACCGATCCACCACGACCCATATGACTGTGTGTCCGGAGGACAGTGGCAAGTCCGTAATAAAGTCCATCGCAATGTGTTGCCAGGGAACTGAGGGTATAGGCAGAGGCAGAAGACGGCCATATGACAGGTGTTTGGGCGTCTTGTTCCTGGCACAAGAGGAGCAGGCAGAGACAAAAGAGGCGACGTCCGTGCGAAGGGATGGCCACCAGTAATGACATACAATCGCGGTCCAAGTTCTCTTCTGACCAGCATGACCGGCTGTTTTCGAGGCATGGCCCCAGTGTAACACTTTTTGCCTGTCAGTCTCAGAGACATAGGTCTTTCCGGGCGGTATCTGGGCCAGGGTGACAGGAGCCACCGGAATAATCTTACTTGGACAGATGATGGGTTGGGATGTCTCCTCCTCCTGCTCCATGGGCATGAAAGACCTAGACAAGGCATCAGCGCGTACATTCTTGTTCGCGGGTCGGAAATGGAGCTGGAAATCGAACCGGGCAAAGAACAAGGACCACCTGGCTTGCCGTGGGTTCAGTCGCTGAGCAGACCGCAGGTATTCCAGGTTCTTGTGGTCCGTGTAAATAATAACGGGGTACACTGCTCCTTCCAGAAGATAGCGCCATTCCTCCAGAGCCAGTTTGACTGCCAATAGCTCTCGGTCACCGATGGTATAATTGCGTTCAGGCGCTGAGAAGCTCTTGGAGAAAAAACCGCAAGTCACCATCTTCCCGGAGGAGGACTTCTGCATGAGCACTGCTCCGGCTCCCGAGGAGGAGGCATCCACCTCCAAGGTGAACTGGCGGTTTAACTCCGGACGGTGGAGTACAGGAGAGGAGGCAAAGGCCCGCTTTAGAGAGCTAAACGTGGCGTCGGCCGCAGGTGACCAGTCCTTTGGATTAGCCCCCTTCTTGGTCAAGGCGGAGAGAGGAGCAGTCAGAGCAGAGAAGTGAGGGATGAACTGGCGGTAATAGTTTGCGAATCCCAGAAAGCGTTGGATTGCCTTCAGTCCAGAAGGAGGAGGCCAGTTGAGAATGGAAGAGACCTTCTTTGGATCCATCTGCAGTCCGGTATCGGTGATGAGGTAACCCAGGAAGGGGAGAGAAGACTGTTCGAAAACACACTTCTCGTACTTGGCGTACAGACTATTCTCTCTCAGTCTTTGTAGAACCAGTTGCACGTTCTCTCGGTGGGTCTGGAGGTCCGGAGAGAAGACAAGGATGTCATCCAGATATACCACCACACAGACGTAGAGAAGGTCCCGGAACATGTCGTTCACTAATTCTTGGAAGACTGCTGGTGCGTTACACAGGCCGAACGGCATCACGCAGTATTCATAGTGCCCATCGCGAGTGTTGAACGCGGTCTTCCATTCGTCCCCCGAGCGGATACGGACCAGGTTGTAGGCACCCCGAAGATCCAACTTGGTGAACACACGAGCTCCTCTGAGCCGATCAAACAATTCGGGGATGAGCGGCAGGGGGTACTTTGTTTTTTACGGTGATTTGGTTCAATCCCCGGTAGTCTATGCATGGGCGTAAGTCGCCCTCTTTCTTCTTCACGAAGAAGAAGCCTGCTCCAGCAGGAGAGGAGGATCTCCGAATGAATCCCCTTGCCAGGCTCTCTGTGATGTACGTAGACATGGCCCTTGTTTCGGCTGGAGACAGTGGATATATCCGTCCTCGAGGTGGTGTAGTTCCCGGGAGCAGGTCAATGGCACAATCGTAAGGACGATGTGGCGGAAGCACCTCTGACTCCTTCTTATCAAAGACGTCTGCGAAGGACCAATAGGCTGAGGGCAGTCCCGGTAGGGACTCTGGAACCGGAGGTCACCGGATGGGTTGTATGGTCTTCAGACATTTCTCATGGCAAGAAGAGCCCCATCGAGTGATTTCACCAGTGCCCCAGCTGACTGAAGGTTCGTGTGTCCGTAACCAAGGAAGGCCCAGCAGGATTTGATGTGACATGTGTGGGAGGACGTAGAGAGCGATGTTCTCGGTGTGCAGAGCACCGATACGCAGTTCGACCGGCCTGGTGATCCAGGAGATGGTGTCAGAGAGGGGTCTCCCATCCACAGAGGCAATCACTAGGGGTTTGGCGAGTGGAGTAACAGGCACCTGGTACTTGTCCACCGTGGCCTGCTGGATGAAATTGCCTGCTGCCCCAGAATCGAGGTATGCCTCAGCCGTGAACCGCGTCTCTCCCGTTGTCACTTGCACAGTCCATGTAACCGGGTCTGAGAGAGTCCCAGCACCTAGGGTGGCCTCTCCTACCAACCCTAGGCTTTGGAGTTTCCCGGCCTCTCTGGACAGGAGCGTAGCAGGTGTGTGCCCTCTCCGCAGTAGAAGCAGAGACCCTTGGCGAGCCGCTCTGCTCGATGTTGTTCAGACTGTCGCACACGGTCGATCTGCATGGGCTCATGGACTGAGACACCAGATGCCGTTGACTGGAGTACGGCGGGCTTCTGCGGAGGAGAGGAATGCCGTACCGGACGTCTCTCACGGGACACCTCTTTGGACCGCTCCTGAAAGCGAATGTCCACTCGAGTCGCTAGGGTAATCAGGGCGTCCAGGGTGGACGGTACGTCACGACCAGCCAGCTCATCTTTGATTCGACCCGGGAGTCCTTCCCAGAAGGCGGCGGTTAGGGCCTCGTTATTCCACCCGAGTTCCGAAGCCAAGGTGCGGAAACGGATGGCGTATTGACCCACCGTCAGAGTTCCCTGACGTAACCGGAGAAGAGATGAAGCAGACGCGGAGGCGCGTCCGGGCTCGTCAAAGGTGCCACGAAAGGCCTGCAGGAACTCCTGGAGGTTCTTGGTCATAGGGTCCTCCTTCTCCCACAAGGGGTTCATCCACGCCAGTGCCTCGCCCTCTAGATGAGACATTATGAAGGCGACCTTGGCTTGGTCGGAGGCAAACAAATGCGGCAGCTGCGTGAAATGGAGGGAGCATTGGTTTATAAACCCCCTGCAGGTCTTGGGATCTCCGGCGTACCGGGGTGGTGAGGCCAAACGAAGTCTGGAAGCATCCGAGGAGGCTGCCACGGGAGCTGGGGCCGTGGATTGACTAGTGGAGGCCCGATGCGCTGAAGATGTGACCGATGCTTGTAGCGTGTTCAAGCGGGCGTCCACGGAAGTCATAAAGTTCAGCATGCGGGTCTGGACTTCACGCTGGCGTTGAAGTTCCTCATGCAAGGCCGCTAGTGCTTCGGCGGGATCCATGGCCTGTTCTTACTGTTACTGTTAGGGCCAGGTGGATGGGCAGACCCGGGAGGTGGATCCACTGGGCCGAACTCCCCGATGAGGGAAAGGGGTCCGGTAGCCGGAGCACTATAGGTAGCAGGACAGTCCGCGCACAAGAGCACAATGGAGAAGTCCCTGGGACCACGGGGTCACTGATGGTAGTCCGGGTGACGGAGCTCAGGTTCGGAAGCCGGGATGATGTCAGGCGGGGTCCGGAACCGTTGGAGCGAGATGACGAGTCACCGCAGGGAACAGAGCTGGTACGGACTGTCAGGATGGCAGATAGGCAGCGTTCGGGGTTCGGGATTCGGCAGGACCGGATGGCAATGCAGGATCGGCTCGAGAAGAGAGAGAGGTAAGTATCTCACAGGAACACAAGGAGACCTGACTCCTAGCTTGGGAAACACGAAGAACAGGCCCCGCCCCCTTGGACATTAAACCCCTTTATACCCTGTACCTGTGTGCTTCATTTCCTGTCAGTGGACACTGGCCCTTTAAGAAAGGGTCAGTGACCGCGCGCGCGCCCTAATGCGCATGCGCGCGGCCCGGGTGCCAGAAGCCAGGGCAGGAAGCTGAGAGGAGGAAGCAGCAGAGCCGGGCTGGGGCTGGGAAGCCGACGGGCGCCGGGAGCGGGGACCAGGAGGCCTGGGAAGCGCGGGCAATGGAGGCTGGAGAGCGGGGAGCGTGGCAGGTGAGCCGGGGAGCGGAGCAGAGGACCCGGGGAGCGTGACAGCCACTTGGATGACTAGTCCTACAGGTTGCCCCTGGCTGGCCTTACTCAACCCAGTTACCATTGACTGACAGGACTTTATACAGACACATAGGGATGGACTTGACTGTCCAAGGGAGGGAGGCTAGGAGAAGCTGTAGGGACCTGCCTCTTGGCCTAGTCATCCCCATCGCATGGACTTTCTCTCCAGGAGTTTCATTCCATGACCCTGTTGTGCGTTTTATTGGTAGCATATTGTATAATCATAGCTGTGGGGAATTTGGGCATATTTTGTGTAGGGGAGTACTCAATACTCATGCTACCAGTCCTACTGCTTCATAAAAATGCCACCCAACGTAGGCGCATCCTATCAAGCATGGGGCCTCCACAAGTTATTGAAGCCTAGTTATTGAAGCGTCCTTGTGTCCTTTAAATTTATCAACAGTTTAAGGATTTTTTGGTTTGCATCTACTGTTTTCACACCATTTATATTTTTTTATTTTCTAGTATCTCATTTTTTGCTGTTGTTGTGTTTGGCGATGTACTGTACATACACCAAACATCCATAACATTAAAACCAACAAAGCTTTAGTGAATAACGTCTTATTACATCGTTACTTGTTGAAGAGAGTATACTGTATATTAGGCAGCAATGCAACAGTTTTTAAAGTTGAAGTGTTGGAAGCAGGAAACATGGGTAAGTGTAAGGATCGGAGAAAGGATGGCTAGTCTGCTGGGTCCAGCATCTTAAAAAATGGCAGCTCTTGTGGGGTCGTCATGGCCAAGGAAGGACAACTGGTAACCTGAAGACCCCCCTACACATTACACTAATCGTCTAATTTGTATGAGGACCCCTTGACTCTCCTACTGACAGATTATATAGGGAGAAAAACATCCAGCAAGTCTGATTTCTGATGACTGACTGTCAAACGTAAAGGGGCTACTCACGATCAAAGTTAATTTTAACGTTCATTTTAGTCAATCGATCTTGGAATAATAATAAGTTCCTCAATGTGTTTTAAAGAAAAAATATTCCTGTGCTGAGATAAGAGTATACTGACATTACAGAATGGGATCATAGCTGATTCTTTTTGTGAAGTAAAACATTTCCCTGTCTTTTTTTTTTTTTTTAATGTTTTACCTCAACCAAAAGAATAGTTTGTAATGTGTGTATACTTTATTTTCTCCCCAACTCAGGAAATGTGCCATCATTAGACCATGTTTAAACCATGTCCCTGTACGGGACTCAGACACAGCCATTACACACTGCATAGCAGGGGCACATACAGTCATATGAAAAAGTTTGGGCACCCCTATTAATGTTAATCTTTTTTCTTTATAACAATTTGGGTTTTTGCAACAGCTATTTCACTTTCATATATCTAATAACTGATGGACTGAGTAATATTTCTGGATTGAAATGAGGTTTATTGTACTAACAGAAAATGTGCAATCTGCATTTAAACAAAATTTGACCGGTGCAAAAGTATGGGCACCCTTATCAATATCTTGATTTGAACACTCCTAACTACTTTTTACTGACTTACTAAAGCACTAAATTGGTTTTGTAACCTCATTGAGCTTTGAACTTCATAGGCAGGTGTATCCAATCATGAGAAAAGGTATTTAAGGTGGCCACTTGCAAGTTGTTCTCCTATTTGAATCTCCTATGAAGAGTGGCATCATGGGCTCCTCAAAACAACTCTTAAATGATCTGAAAACAGATTATTCAACATAGTTGTTCAGGGGAAGGATACAAAAAGTTGTCTCAGAGATTTAAACTGTCAGTTTCCACTGTGAGGAACATAGTAAGGAAATGGAAGAACACAGGTACAGTTCTTGTTAAGCCCAGAAGTGGCAGGCCAAGAAAAATATCAGAAAGGCAGAGAAGAAGAATGATGAGAACAGTCAAGGACAATCCACAGACCACCTCCAAAGACCTACAGCATCATCTTGCTGCAGATGGTGTCAATGTGCATCGGTCAACAATACAGCGCACGTTGCACAAGGAGAAGCTGTATGGGAGAGTGATGCGAAAGAAGCCGTTTCTGCAAGCACGCCACAAACAGTCGCATGAGGTATGCAAAAGCACATTTGGACAAGCCAGTTACATTTTGGAAGAAGGTCCTGTGGACTGATGAAACAAAGATTGAGTTGTTTGGTCATACAAAAAGGCGTTATGCAAGGAGGCAAAAAAACACGGCATTCCAAGAAAAGCACTTGCTACCCACAGTAAAATTTGGTGGAGGTTCCATCATGCTTTGGGGCTGTGTGGCCAATGCCGGCACCGGGAATCTTGTTAAAGTTGAGGGTCGCATGGATTCAACTCAGTATCAGCAGATTCTTGACAATAATGTGCAAGAATCAGTGATGAAGTTGAAGTTACGCAGGGGATGGATATTTCAGCAAGACAATGATCCAAAACACCGCTCCAAATCTACTCAGGCATTCATGCAGAGGAACAATTACAATGTTCTGGAGTGGCCATCCCAGTCCCCAGACCTGAATATCATTGAACATCTGTGGGATGATTTGAAGCGGCTGTCCATGCTCGGCGACCATCAAACTTAACTGAACTGGAATTGTTTTGTAAACCGGAATGGTCAAATATACCTTCATCCAGGAACTCATTAAAAGCTACAGGAAGCGACTAGAGGCTGTTATTTTTGCAAAAGGAGGATCTACAAAATATTAAAGTCACTTTTATGTTGAGGTGCCCATACTTTTGCACCGGTCAAATTTTGTTTAAATGCGGATTACACATTTTCTGTTAGTACAATAAACCTCATTTCAATCCAGAAATATTACTCAGTCCATCAGTTATTAGATATATGAAACTGAAATAGCTGTTGCAAAAACCCAAATTGTTATAAAGAAAAAAGGTTAACATTAATAGGGGTGCCCAAACTTTTTCATATGACTGTATATAAGATTATCTCATCACAGGAATATTTTTTTTTTAAAACATATCCAATTGTGGAAATTATTATTACTCCAAGGTCTATTGATTAAAATGAACTTTGTTTGTGGGACAACCCATTTAAATTCTCCAGGAGATGTAATTCATTGCTGGATGACTCTATTATAGAGAACACAGGACGGCTTGGCATAGCCGTGCAATCCTTTGTTTGGGAAATTCAGGAGAGGTAGCAGTCAGCCGATAATCAACTCTCTACTGTATATAGGAGACGTAAAGGGAACCAATCACCAGGATTTTCGTATATAAGCTAAAGCCAGTGCTATACAGGCACTATCAGGCTGATTCTCTACATACCTGTAGTGGTCAGCTCGGATGTATACGTTTTCAAAAAAAGTTTCCAGAAAAGTAAAGTTGATAAAAAATAGCTGCTTGTTGAGTGACAGCAGCAAAGGAGCAGATAATATATTCATAGTTATCCCCTCCCCCTGTTAGAATTGGCATAAGTATTATACAAACGATTTCCTTTGTCTGTTGCAGGAGGTTATACCCATGTGACCAGAAGGGGCGGGGCCTCAGCCAACAAAGCTGGATACCAGGTCACATGGGTGTGACCTCACACAGGTCCTGCAGCAAAGTGAATCATTTGTATAATACTTACGCTAATTCTAACAGGGGGAGGGGATAAGTATGAATATATTATTTGCTCCTCAGCTGCTGTCACTCAAGACGCTGCTGATTTTATAAACTTTACTTTTTTGGATTTCAAAACCTAAACATCTGAGCTGACCACTACAGGTATGTATAGAATCAGCCTGATAGTGCCAGTATAGCACTGGCTTTAGCTTAAAATCCTGGTGATTGGTTCCCTTTAAAGGGGTTGTCTGGCTGGGTCAGACGTCTGCAGTTATTCTATGTGACTGCAGACTGCTGAAAAATGACAGCGTGTAGTGTGCATTATGGCACGATTCCCCTGTATTCCTGATGTGAGTGGGTAATCACGTGACCACATTTGTATGATTTGCACACTTGCAGACGTGCTGACTAGACTAGCTGGCTTCTCTCAATTTACTTCTATGCAGAGAACCTGAACAAGTCTAATCGGCACAGGACTGCAAGTATGTAAGTCGCACACATGGTCACGTTAACGCCCACTCGCGTCTTGGAATCCCGGGGAATCATGACACCATGCACGCTGCATGCTGTCATTAAGGCCCGTTTCACACGTCAGTGATTCTGATACGTTTGTGCTTTTTTTTAAACGTACCAGAATCACGGACATACGCAGACCCATTATAATGAATGGGTCTGCTCACACATCAGTGATTTATCATTGCACGTGTCTCCGTGCGGTGTACCTGCGTGTGCGTGATTGCCGCACGGAGACATGTCCATTTTTTTCTGGCATCACTGATGTCCGACGGACCACGCAGTGGTGTGGTCCGTGAAACACGTGCCAGAAAAAAATGTGCTTTTAAAATAAAAAACATTTTTACTCACCCGGCTTCAGCCGCGCTCTCTGCAGCCTGTTCTCCCTGCTGCTTCTGAGCCGGCTCATTACTGTCGCGCATATTCATGATGCACGACACAGCCGACCAGGAAGCAGCTGCTGCAGGGGTCACCGCCGGCCGGATGCTGCACCGCGGGAGCGATCAGCACCATGGAGAGTGGGAGCGCGCCCAGGTGAGTTGATTTCTAAGTGCAATCACGGAGAACGGAGCCCGGATTGCACTTAGACAACCCACGTGTGCCGTAATTCACGCCACACGGAGGGACATGTGCGTGTTTTACACGCCAGTGAAAAACGTCAGTGTTTTTCACTGACGTGTGAAACGGGCCTAAGAGTGACTTACGACTTCTGACCCAAAGCCAAACAACCCTATAGTCTATTTATGGGGGCAGTGGAGGATAGTCCTTTGGTCCAATCTAACAGAAGAGCACAAATTGCTGAAATTGTTATCTCAGACTATGAGAGTAGAGTGTCAGTAGACTTATTGCTTCCCAGAGTGCTGTAGAAGGAGCTGCATAGTACACTAATGTTATGGCTGATCTGTGTACATAGGACTTCATATTACAGGCTTGTCAAGTGCTGACATCTAGTGGCAAATGGACTGCACTACAGTCTGGATAATGCCAGGACAACAAATCGGTAGGACGGAGCTTCTTCCTTTGGCTCGCTCACACTTGCGTATAACTGAGACGAGTGCAATGCAAGAAAAAAAGGGATTGCACTCAGATCAATATTATTCAATAAGGCAGAGCAGATTTTTTTTTCTCAATAGTATTTGGCCTGAGAAAAAAAAAATCACAACATGCTGCAAGCGTTTGTGGAAATCGGATGAGACTCCCCTATTAAAGTCTATGGGTGCGAGAAAAAAATAGAATCCTAATAGCGTCCGTTTTTTCCGGATATTGTTCAGCATAGAGCACTGTAAATGGTTCTGGAAATGAGTGTAAATTAATAAACCGTTGAGAAAAAAAAAATGGATTGCGTACGGATGACGAGAAAAAAAAATTGTTCTACTTCTCCAAATGAAAATCGGACTGATTTTTTCTTTTATACGCTAGTGTGTACCATAAAAATGGGCAAAATAAACGACTATGTCAAAACGACATTGCTGTGTACATATTCCATCTTATGTCTTCTCTTTTAGCCGCTTCAGGGTTTGGAAACCGTGAAATGGTTAAAAGAAGTGATACACTCCCTCTTCTCCACTCTTGATACATGGAAATTCAAAGTACCAGACGCCGACAGTGGACAAAACCGTTGACTAAGCTGCATCAAGAAAATGAGCGCTAGCGTTTTCCTGAATCCGCTGCCCCTGGGAAAGCTCAGCAGGTGCACCAGTGTCTAAAAGACGACCTCTGCCCATAACCAAATAGCCTCTTGCCCCAAACTGACAGTACAAGATAAGCCCATAGTCTTTAAGGGGATATAGGCACAATAGATTCTCCCCCGTAGGGTATGTGCACAAGACGTCTTTTAGATCCCAGTGTACCTACTGAGTCTTTCCAGCAGAAGATGTTTCAGGGGTGTTTTTGCTGAAGATGCTTTATTATATCTTCTGTGTTTGTGACATTTTTGGTGCCGGTGTCTTTTTTTTTTTTTTTTGTCTGTTAACAGTACATATAAAATACTGAGCTTGGCGCTTAGAAAACTGGCCCGGTCACTTCTTTTATCTGCTTCATGACTTTCGAGGCCTGAAGCAGATAAAAGAATTTAAAAAAGACGGAAGCATATGAACAGCAAATCCTTTTTCTATTTCTATATTGCTATTCTATTGCTATGTTCCTTGTTTTTGTCCTTTTTTTTTAGCGCTAGGTCAAGTGGGTTTCAAGTAGAATCCATCCTGAAAGACGTTGAGTGCACATACACTTAGGCCATGTTCACACTGTGTTTTTGCTGTATTTTTTTTTTTATGCAAATTAAAACCTGTAGTGCCAGCAAAAGCTATGAGAGTTCAGAAATCTTATGCATACGATTGCTTAATTTTTTCCTTTCTGACAGAGTTGGAAAACTGCTGCGTTTTTGAAAATGGTCAATTCTTTCAGCATTTTTTTTTCAGTTTTTTTTCACCATAGAAAACAATGAGGAAGTCCAAAAACTCTGCAGAAAACGCAATCAAGCTATCTTCATTAAACAAGTACTGGAGACACATCTGCATAAAAAAACGCACCGAAAGAAAACCGCAAAGATGCCGCAAAACCCGCTTATTGTAAGCCGCTATCGTCTCGTGTGACACCTCCGAGCGATGCAGAATCGCTCATAAATCGTGAGTCATGTACTCGTTGCTCAGTTTTAAAAAATTGTTTATTTAACATGGTGGCGGTTGTTCATCGTACCCGGGATGGCACACATTGCTCCGTGTGACACAACGGGGACGATGAACACAGCTTACCTGCGTCCCGCAGCACCCGCCGGCTATGCGGAAGGAAGGAGGTGGGCGGGATGTTTACGTCCCGCTCATCTCCGCCCCTCTGCTTCTATTGACCGGTGGCTGACGTCGCTGTGACGCCGAACGTCCCTCCCCCTTCAGGAAGAGGATGGTCGCCACCCACAGCGAGGTCGCTCAGCAGGTAAGTACGTGTGATGGCGGTTTAACGACTTTGTGCCACACGGGCAGCGATTTGCCCGTGACACACAAATGACGGGGCGGGTACGATCGCTTGTGCAATCGCACGATAGATCGTAACATGTAAAGCCCAAGGCTGCTTTCACATCAGCGTTTTTTTGATAGACGTCAAAAATGCATCTGACCGGATCCTTGTCAAATGCGTTGTCATTTCAATGCATTTTCAGTGGAATTGTGGTAAGAATCGTCTGCATGCGTCATATACCGGATCCGTTGGTTTGCGGTTTTTTTACCTTGTTTCAAAAAACGCTACTTTTAGCATTTTTGACCTTCAACCAAATACTGCATGTCACTGGATCCTGACTGTACCGCACGCAACCGCATGTGAACGGTGGTATGCTGATAGACAGCATCCTGTTTCCTCTACTGAGAAGCCCAGAAATCAGCCTGGCATGATCACAGAGAGTCTCTCTCTCTCTCCTCTCTCCTCTCTCTCCTCTCTCCTCCCTCCTCTCACCTCTCTCTCTCTCTCCTCTCTCCTCCCTCCTCTCCCCTTTCTCTCTCTCCTCTCTCTCTGTCTCCTCTATCTCTCCCCTCTCTCTCTCCTCCCTCACCCTTCAACAGTAGCGTGTGTATTTGCAGGCTGTCAAGTCAAGTTCCACTGACTCCCCATCACTTGACTCCAATGCCCACCCATAAACTGCAAGTGAAAGGATCCTGTAAAATAACACTTGCATTTGCATGCATTCAGCAGGATCCAGTCATATGCGATTTGCGTTTTTTTGACGTTCGTCAAAAAAACGCTGATGTGAAAGAAGCCTTTTAGTGTTCTAATTGCTGCCTCTGTTCTGCAGAAACTGAAGTCTTATAAAATATACTGATTAAGCTGCTGGTTGCACCCTTGGTGTGCTCAAGAGGGCCTGTGCACTGCTCGCCCATTGGTTTTGCCCATACTTCCCTCATTGGTGACTAACAGCGCTGGCTTACCTGGAGTGAGCTCTGTGTCTGCAGGGAAAGCTCAGTAAACCACTGCTGTCAATCACCACTGAGGGAGGAGGGGGATACAAAACCACATAGATAAGGAAGATCCAGATTAGAAGTCTTAGGGGTACTTTGCACACTACGACATCGCAAGCTGATGATAGCGATGCCGAGCACGATAATACCCGCCCCCGTCGCAGCTGCGATATCTTGTGATAGCTGCCGTAGCGAACATTATCGCTACGGCAGCTTCACATGCACATACCTGCCCTGCGACGTCGCTCTAGACGGCGAACCACCTTCTTCCTAAGGGGGCGGGTCGTGCGGCGTCACAGCAACGTCACACGGCAGGCAGCCAATAGACGCAGAGGGACGGAGATGAGCGGGACGTAAACATCCCGCCCATCTCCTTCCTTCCTCATTGCAGCCGGGATGCAGGTAAGGAGATGTTCCTCGCTCCTGTAGCTTCATATACAGAGATGTGTGCTGCCACAGGAACAAGGAACATCGTAACATCCGTCCTTCCGAAATTATGGAAATGACCGATGCTACACCGAGGATACGATTTCGACGCTTTTGCGCCCGTTAATCTTATCAAAAACGATTTACTCACTTCGATGTCGAGAGCGACGCCGGATGTGCGTCACTTTCGATTTGACCCCACCGACATCGCACCTGCGAAGTCGTAGTGTGCAAACTACCCCTTAGGGTACCGTCACACTAAACGATGTACCAGTGATTCCGACCACGATACAACCTGGTCAGGATCGCTAGTAAGTCGTTGGGAGGTCACTGGTGAGATGTCACACAGTCAGATCTTACCAATGACGGCGTAACAATAGAGGTCGCAGTAGCGGCCTGTATAACGATCTCGGCAGTCATTGGGACCCTGTCACACAGCATCAAACACAGCGATGCGTCCTGCCCTGCGGGAGCCCGACGACCAAAAAGTGAACCAGAACAGTGTGTAATGATCAGCGATCTCACAGCAGGGGCCAGGTCGCTGCTTAGTGTCACACACAGCGAGATCGCTGATGAGGTCACTGCTGCGTCACCAAAACCTCTGATTCAGCAGCGATCTCGCTATGTGAGAAGTACCCTTTAGGAAATCCACTCCCTCCATGGTCGTCTTTGATTGTAGTTTATTCTCAGAAAACACTCTGATACATCAAAAATGCTGTGTTAGGCTAGTTTCAGTCTTGCGTTGAACGGCATCCGTTGCATTGCGTTGTGTGACGGATGCAACGGATGTGTTGCATATAGTGGCACAACGGATGCAACGGATGCTGCAAAACAACGCAATTCGTTTTGTTTTGTTTGTTTTTTTTACAGTTTTACCGTCAGCAGACTATTGTGAACGATCAGCTGATCACTAACAGTAGCCGGCCGCCGGGTGATCAGCCGATCACTCACAGTAGCCGGCTGCCGGGTGATCAGCCGATCACTCACAGTAGCCGGCCACTGGGTGATCAGCTGATCGTTCGGTCGCCGACAATGTGTGCGGGGGGCAGGAGCGGGGGGCGGAGTGCGGTGGGTGGAGCCGAGCAGGGCCATGGCTGAGGACGTCAGTGCCGCGGGGACTGCATCGCTGGGGGACAGGTGAGTGAGTGTGTGTGTGTGTGTGTGTGCGTGCGTGCGATTGTGTGTGTGTATACATACGGAGTGCGGGGAGGGGGCGGAGCCGAGCAGGGAAGTGTCGGGCTCCCGGCACACATAACCAGGGTTCCTTGGTTACCCGATGTGTACCCTGGTTACGGGTGGAGGGAGCCAGAGAGAGCATGCGCAGTGAAATCCAAAGGATTCCGCTGCTCAAAAAAACTTTACATGCTGCGTTCCTTCCGCCCGACGCAGCGTCAAAATAACGACGCTGCGTCGTCCGGCGGATACAACGCTGACACTTGCGTTACAGTGCGTCATCCATACAAGTCTATGGAGAATAGCGCAGTGCGTTAACGGACTGCGCTATTCTCCATAGTGACGGACTCCACTGAACGCAAGTGTGAAACTAGCCTTACTGGTTTTACTATTGAAAAAAAAAAGAAAAGTATAACATTTTTTTATACAGTTAACATTGAAGTACTCAAGCACTCTAAATTATTAAAATAAATCTTCTTTATGACAAGTCGAAATTAGACCACCAGTAAGATGACGTGAAATGCGTGAGTCTGCTGGACCTTCATTTTTTCTATTTCACATTATGTATATATGAATAATGACGGTTTTTTAAAATTATTCTGGAGAGTCGGAGTACCCTGCTCTGAATTCGATGTCTGTTCCTAAACAATAGGGCCGGCACGGTGGCTCAGTGGTTAGCACTGCAGTCTTGGTTCAAATCCCACCAAGGACAACATCTGCAAGGAGTTTGTATGTTCTCCCCGTGTTTACATGACTTTCTTCCAGGTTCTTTGGTTTCTCCCACACTCCAAAGACATAATGATAAGGGATTTAGATTGTGAGCCCCAATGGGGACAGTGATGCTGATGTATGTAAACTGCTATGGAATAAATGGTGCTGTAGAAGTGAGTAAATATTAATATATTATTATATTATAATAACCCCATGCACCACTGAATGTGTTGACATGTGAGTGATACTCTGCTTAAATAGAGGAGCTGGTTAATCTTTGTTTTTTTATTGTAATTATTTTTTATCCCTCCATTTGTAGAACATTGATAGAGTTCTGTTTGTCGGGAACTTTCTACGGATTAACATGGTTTCCATGAAGCTGCTATCCTATGCAATGGATTACTGGTCAAAGGGACAACTAAAAGCCCTATTTTTGGAACATGAGGTGAGAAAAGGTGTTTTAAGGGGCACTCTGCCCATCACACTTATAGCAAATCCATAGTAACCTAATCGGTGAGGTTCTGACTAATAGGACCTTAGACTCCCCACTGGAGAGGGGGTACATAATGTGTATGCATTCACAGGCTGTAATCCTCTACATGGTGAGGCCAGTTCTCACCAGAGAGGTGGATGCCACTATATCCAGTCCATGAAAAGACTGAAACACATGTAACTTTTACTGAAAACATTTTAGCAATAGGGTTTTGTTAAAAGTCTTAAACTGTACAGCCGCAGTGTATTACAGTACATAGTAGACTGCAGAATCCATCATTGCACTCATCTAGGTTACAAGACCTACTAACCTTATCTTTCCTCTTCTGGGCCATATTTTAAGTTGGTTTCTCACCATGTCAACGTTGAAGTTTCAACTAGTTAATAGCTTAGAAGATCATTGAGGAGAAGAGAGATGAGAGTTAAGCCCGCTTTACACGCTGCAATATATCTTACAATGTGTCGGCGGGGTCACGTCGTAAGTGACGCACATCCGGCATCGTAAGGTACATTGTAGCGTGTAACAGCTACGTAGGATTGCGATTGAACGTTAAAACGTTCATCGCATGCACGTCGTTGAATCCTGACAAATTGCACGTCGGGTTGTTCAATGTTCCCGAGACAGAACACATCGCAGTGTGTGACACCCCAGGAAAATTGAACAGATCTTACCTGCCTCCAGCGGCTCCCGCCGGCAATGCGGGAAGGAGGTGGGCGGGATGTCTACGTCCCGCTCATCTCCGCCCCTCCGCTTCTATTGGCCGGCTGCCGCGTGACGTCGCTGTGACGCCGAACGTCCCTCCCATTCCAAGAAGTGGACGTTTGCCGCCCACATCGAGGTCGTATGGAAGGTAAGTACGTGTGACGGGGGTTAATCGTTTGTGCAGCACATTCAACAAATTGAACGTGCCACACATACGATGGGGGCGTTGCAAATCGCATACGATATCGTATGCGAAATTGCAACGTGTAAAGCAGGCTTTACAGACTCTGCTATCAGCATGGGCTCCATGACAGATTCAGCATCAGCGTATTCTGCTATGTACCGTGATATTGAAATCAACTGGAGGACAGAAAAGAGGAATCAGGGTCTTATCCGAGTGAGAAAAAGAGGGTAAGACACTGTAAAGGCTCACCTTGTCAGGTTGTGAAAGTCACAACCACCTGTAAGCCGTTTGGAAGAGACGGCTGCCGCAGCCCCTCATGGATGCATAATGTAAGGCAGTGGTGGAAGGGGTTAATGCGGCGCTGCCGTGAAGGAAAAGACAGTCCAAAAGCAGCTCGATGATGATTTTATTGTACAACGTTTCAGAGATTCAATCTCCTTCATCTGGACAAAATCACATGTGTATAACAAAACGTGTTTACACATTGCATTATTGCAACAAAAAAAGTGTAAAGCACTAAAAGACAACAAAATGCTGTAGTGCTGCTTTATATAGGTAGAATGATATCTATAGTGGAGATGTTACCATTTTGAGCCACCAATGCTATACCTAAATAGTGATACAATTAGGATACAACATATAGTGTAAATACTGCCATCCATGGAGCCACCAATAATGTCACTTCTCAGGTATAACAGAGGCCACTCAGACAATAAAATAAATCCGGTAGTATTGCAATTATATTAAATTATATATCATATCTTTACCTAATCATACAACACTGTGACATGTGAAATCCCTCTAAACTTAAGGCTTCCGCCACACATCCGTGAAAAACGTGCGTGTTTGGTCCGTTTCCGTGTATACTGGAGACACGGCCAAACGTGCACCAATGTTACTATATCTCAGCGGTTACACTTGCGTTTTTGGTTATGTCCGTTTGTCCGTCTCCGTGATGCGTTTTGTGGGCCGTGTCTCACGCCAGCATGTCCGTTTTATTCACGCCACACGCAGCACGGACCCAATGAAAGTCAATGGGTCTGTGCGCACGTCCGAGTGACACGGACACATCTCTGTTTGTTCCCTGTATGTTTTGTGCTTTTTTCATGTCATGTCAGTCTTTTTTCTTTTTATGTTTCGTTCTCTCCCTCAGTCCGTCGGTCGGTCTCTATGTCTGTCTGTCCCTCTAGCTGTCTGTCGGTCAGTTCCCCCCTCTCTCATACTTACCATTCCCCGATCTCCAGCGCGGCGCTGAACGGCTGTTATAAAAACTCCGGCGGCTTTTCCTCTTTTGAAAAAGCCGGCCGCCCATTAATCAATCTCGTATTCCCTGCTTTACCCGCCCACCGGCGGCTGTGATTGGTTGGTGAGACACGCCCACCACGCTGAGTGAAAGGTGTCACACTGCACCCAATCACAGCAGCCGGTGGGCGTGTCTATACTGTGCAGTAAAATAAATAAATAAATAATTAAAAAAAACGGCGTGCGGTCCCCCCCCATTTTAATACCAGCCAGATAAAGCCATACGGCTGAAGGCTGGTATTCTCAGGATGGGGAGCTCCACGTTATGGGGGGCCCCCCACCCTAACAATATCAGTCAGCAGCCGCCCAGAATTGCCGCATACATTATATGCGACAGTTCTGGGGCTGTACCCGGCTCTTCCCGATTTACCCTGGTGCGTTGGCAAATCGGGGTAATAAGGAGTTAATGGCAGCCCATAGCTGCCAATAAGTCCTAGATTAATCATGTCAGGCGTCTATGAGACACCTTCCATGATTAATCTGTAAGTTACAGTAAATAAACACACACACCCGAAAAATCCTTTATTAGAAATAAAAAACACAAACACATTCCCTCATTACCAATTTATTAACCCCGACAAACCCTCCATGTCCGGCGTACTCCACGGTCCTCCAGCGTCGCGTTCAGCTCTGCTGCATGGAGGTGACAGGAGCTGCAGAAGACACCGCCGCTCCGGTCACCTCCACGCAGCTAATGAGATGAGTAGCGCGATCAGCTGCTGTCACTGAGGTTACCCTCGGCCACCGCTGGATCCAGCGGTGGCCGCGAGTTACCAGACTGACAGCTGCTGATCGCGCTACTCATCTCATTAGCTGCGTGGAGGTGACCGGAGCGGCGGTGTATTCTGCAGCTCCTGTCACCTCCATGCAGCAGAGCTGGACGCGACGCTGGAGGACCGTGGAGTACGCCGGACATGGAGGGTTTGTCGGGGTTAATAAATTGGTAATGAGGGAATGTGTTTGTGTTTTTTATTTCTAATAAAGGATTTTTCGGGTGTGTGTGTTTATTTACTGTAACTTACAGATTAATCATGGAAGGTGTCTCATAGACGCCTGACATGATTAATCTAGGACTTATTGGCAGCTATGGGCTGCCAATAACTCCTTATTACCCCGATTTGCCAACGCACCAGGGTAAATCGGGAAGAGCCGGGTACTGTCCCAGAACTGTCGCATATAATGTATGCGGCAATTCTGGGCGGCTGCTGACTGATATTGTTAGGGTGGGGGGCCCCCCATAACGTGGAGCTCCCCATCCTGAGAATACCAGCCTTCAGCCGTATGGCTTTATCTGGCTGGTATTAAAATGGGGGGGGACCGCACGCCGTTTTTTTTAATTATTTATTTATTTATTTTACTGCACAGTATAGACACGCCCACCGGCTGCTGTGATTGGGTGCAGTGTGACACCTGTCACTCAGCATGGTGGGCGTGTCTCACTGCAACCAATCACAGCCGCCGGTGGGCGGGTAAAGCAGGGAATACGAGATTGATTAATGGGCGGCCGGCTTTTTCAAATTAGAAAAAGCCGCCGGAGCAGTGTGAACGCCGTGCAGCGCCGGTGATCGGGGATCGGTGAGTATGAGAGAGGGGGGGACACTTCAGTCACTCGGGGGATTACCGGTCACCGGTGAATCCTTCACAGGTGACCGCTAATCAGTACACGGCACAAAGACAGAGCCGCGGCATGACAATGAAGTCGGGTGAAGTTCACCCGAGTTCATTCTCATCCCGCTACTCTGTCTTCCGACATGTAGTAACGACATTTTGCATCACACACGTACATTTCACACGGACAACACATACACATGTCAGTTATTTCACTCACGCACACACGGACATTCCACACGCACATACGGCTAGCATACGGGATACACACGCAGGCCACACATACCATAAAAACGGACATAAAAAGCGGAAAACGGACCCGAAAAACGGCCCGTTTTACACGGACGTGGTTTTCACGGATGTGTGGCGGAGCCCTAAAGTGCACCCCTTATTACACACAAATCTCAATAGAAAAGCATGGCTGTGCCCCTGTCAACCTCCACAACAAGATAAACTGTTGTGCTTATACCGGTCAAATATTTCCAGGACCTGTGCTAATTTTTATGCTCTGTAGGTTGCCATTCGTTCTTTTTGAGGGGATGATTTTTCATTATCTGCATTCTGCCAGCACTATAGGTGCTGGAATTTCCTTTCCCTCATTTCCTAGCATTGCCTGTGTCCAGTGACTTGTGCTGAGAGACAAAGACCTCATCCATCTTTTTGTCTCTGCTTTTACAAAGGGATTAAACATGAGATAGTGAACAGCAAGTTGGACAGAAGGGAGATACCTAGTGGCCTGCACATTGGAGTGAGTCTTCATAGGGAAAGGAGTATAAATTTTAAAGGGCTTGTCCAGTAATTTTTATATTGTTGGCATATCTTTAGGAAAGGTCATTAATATTAGATCGGTGGGATGTGACACATGGTACCCTCCAGATGTTGGCCAGATGTTCGTAGCCATGGAGCCGAAGAGCAGATTTGCCAACTGTATGGTGGTCACAGTGGGGTCCTGTAGACCCTCACCGGTTCATTAGAGTAGGGACAGTTGTACAGTACCTGGTCATGGCCATTACATAGTTGTGCAGCTGCTCAACTGATCACATCCGGCTTCATTGATAGATCATCAATATAAAAGTGCTCGAAAACCCCTTTAAAGGTAATCTGTCACCCGGTTTTTGCTACTTCATCTGAGAGCAGCATGTTGTAGTCAAAGAAATTCTGAAACTGACCATGTTTATCTTAGATTACTGTGTGCAGCGGTTCTGACTTTATCTCAGAATTGAGTGTAGCAGAGCTGGGACCTGTCCCCGCCCACACCAGGCTCTCTATAGTGATTGTGCATTCACTGTGAGGTGTCAATTACAGCAGAGCAATAATCCCCTTAGTAGGAGTAAACAATAGCTCAGACACAGATAAGAGAAACACAGATGTCTTTACTGTTTTAACCCTTTCAGCATGCTGTCTTCAGCTTACATTGCAAAATCCTGTTGACAGACTCCCTTTAAATAAAGTGATTTTGTGATATTTTGCAAAATCTCTACTAAATGTAATCAAGGCAACTAGAAAGTAAAGTGCGGTGTAAAGCGTGTCTATTTGTGCATTACAGGGTTACTTTGGAGCGGTTGGGGCCCTGCTGGAGCTTTTCAAGATGAATGAGGATCATTAAAAGAAGACGCCACGTCCAACATTTGTGCTGCTCAGTGTCTGAAAGGATCGTTAATAGGATTCCAGAGGACACATAAAACTATTGCACACCTTCATGTTATACCCTGTAAATAGTTAAAGACTCCTCGGACATAACACTGAGAGACTGTACAGATATCTGTATATTTTACTGTAAAAAACTGTGCAACATGGCCAAATGTACTGTAGTGATTGGGAACTAATTGTAACGCAGTAATTCTTTCTATTTATTTTCATGTAAATAGCCTTTTAATCTTCCCTTTGTGAGGGGCGGCTGCAGGAAAACCTATAGATCCTATTTATATTTTAACATCTATTCGGATAGTCTGAAGAGTCATCTCTGTACTTGTGTAGGATGTATGTGACTTCACAATGACTTCATATAGTTATTTTCCATATGGGTCTGTGTAGTAAAATATAGGATATCACTAGACAACTAAATGTTTAATGTCAGAGTCCCAGTCCGACAGTTTTCCTTTAATCCTGCGTATATTGGACCCAATACATACACAGGGAATGTACCATCAGAAAACGACCTACTGCTTAAATCCGCTTTTTAAGTTGCACCTATGCTTTTTTTCTCCCATTTTGCAATCTTCATTAAAAGAGAAAAAATATAGAAATCCTGCCATTTTCACACTAGCAGTTTTCTTTCAGAAAGTTCACATGTACATTAGCAGCAATAGACTGACGCATAGGCTATTGCATTAAAGCATCTAATGAGCGTGTACAAACGTCACGGAAAGGAGAGAGAGAAAGATGATATCACAGCTGCCCTATCATGATTGGTAGATCATGTGTTACCAGCTGTGTATTGAAATGTTACTTATCACTGTACTCCTGTCTGTTAAGATAATGAGACTGCTGAAAATTATTCTGTAAAGAACAAGAAGTAGGAGTCTATAGTATCCTCCGTGACAAGATTGAAATTATCAGAAAAAAAATATTTTAAACATGATATGAAAAAGATGTACTTTTAACATAAAATCCTGATTTTAACAGATAATTTTCTGATTAGACATTCCCTTTAAATGAACATAAGGTATGCAAAATTTACTGAAAAAGTTCCTGTTAATTCCCCTGACATTTGTTCTATTAAATGTTGGTATTCCTCTTTTCTTAGAGCTGTGTGTTGTGCTGTTCCTCTATTCTTCCTCTTGGATATCCATGAATAAATTGACAACTGGGTGTTACCTAACCCTCGATCAGTGGCGTGACACTGTCCAATCAGTGCCGCCAGAATGAGGCTGTTTAGGGACACAATCCGAGGACACAAGAGCCTCCAGGAAGGCCTCCTTATTCACTTAGGACTGACGTATTGGGTCCGATTGTGGTCTTGTGCGATTCCAGATTATATTGTAGCTCTTTGATAGATCAAACTGTTTTTACATAAAGTTTCATTGTACTTGATCTGAATAAGAATTCACATGTAAGAGATATTGTGGAACTTTAATGATACTCCCCCTACCCATTTTACCCATATGTCCTGTGCCTTTTTATAGTTCTATAATTGATGCTTAAATGCTAAAACTCGCCGTTGAGTCATTTTAAAGCTGACGCTATGAGGCGACTTAGGCCGCAACAGGTCAAGCATCCAGACGTCACTATGTGCAGATGCTTCATCTCAGCATAATCCAGATACATGGGGTCACAATCCCACCCCTTAGGCACCGCAGAAAGTACATTGCAAAAAAATGTCACTGGGTTGTTGCGGTCACAGTATGCATGTCTGCTCTTCCTTGCGAATCCTGGACCCAACAGGGTGTATTGCAACCCAGTTCTAGCAGCGACACGTAGAGATCTTTGGCCAATTGACCTGTGCTGTGGTCGAAGTCGCCATATAGCCCCGGCCTAACACTACATTACAGTCTGTAGGATAGCTAGATCAGCTGACATTATGGACACTTTCTGTATAATATACCAAACTAAGTGCATCATTTTAGGACCACTAAGTACACAGGCACATAGGTACATGAACACTTCACATATGTCTGGTTTCCTCTTCACATTTCCTTTGGGCTTGGCACAAAGAATACCAAAAAATATTGATCCCAAAATGTATTCCATAGTTTTCTATAACAGCCATTTTGTCTCAAGAAGTGCGGTTTTAATGCTGGACATAGAAACATTGGCACTTGGACGTTTGAAGCCATACAGACCTGGATATAGGCATAAAAGACTGAGGATCTAGGCTTGACATACACATTACTTAGCTGTAGAAATAATACTAATTTAGCTGAAACCTATTTCTCCAGTCCTCCCCCATACATATGATCCTTCACGTCACCAATGCATACATGTGCGCTTAGTTGGGAGAAGGAAATAAGCAGCTGCCAGACACTTCTATCTAACCTGAGCCCAAAAAAAGATGAAGCGTGTTAAAATCCCATAACCTGATCATTCACTCCCCTGACATCACGGGTGTTGGGAAGTCCCTATACACATTAGATTGTCGCCTATTCCTATCAAAATCAGTGGGTTCAGCATTCATCTTATGTGTATGACCATTATCAACATCCTAAGGTTTGACAAACTGAAAAAGAAGCAGTAAAGTTCAGTGGCCAATTTCTCATAATTTTCATGGGCAGTCACAATCCATATTAATTTTATAAATCCAAGTTAATATGGCAAAGCCTAAAATTAATCTCCTTTAGAAAAAGTCAATTTTCGAGGAGAAATACCCTCACACCCTCAGGAGTCTAGTGTTATAGATGCTTGTTTGAAGTGTCCATTGGATCATGGACTAGCAGTGATTTCTAGAATGAAACGGTTCTCCACTCATTGCCAGTGAAGCACGTTCGTCTGGGTCCCGAAACCTTCTCCGATTGCTCAAAGGGGCAGAAGGGTTGAGCTTATCCTCGGTGCACATCCCTATAGTTAACATGCTGCTTTATCATTGGCAGATCATAAGCTGGATACTTCTGCCCCTTGCTTTGAGCAGTGTTCCCAACTCCAGACCTCAAGGCCCTCCAACAGTGCATGTTTACAGGATTTCCTAAAGGTACCGTCACACTAAGCGACGCTCCAGCGATCCCACCAGCAACCTGACCTGGCAGGGATCGCTGGAGCGTCGCTACACGGGTTGCTGGTGAGCTTTCACAGAGGCAGATCTCACCAGGAACCAGTGACCAGCCCCCAGCCAGCAGCGACGCGTGGAAGCGATGCTGCGCTTGGTAACTAAGGTAAATATCGGGTAACCAACCCGATATTTACCTTGGTTACTAGCGCACACCACTTAGCGCTGGCTCCCTGTACTCCTAGCCAGAGTACACATCAGGTTAATTACCCGATGTGTAGTCTGGCTATGTGTGCAGGGAGCCGGCACTGACAGCGTGAGAGCGGTGGACGCTGGTAACGAAGGTAAATATCGGGTAACCAAGGAAAGGGCTTCTTGCTTACCCGATATTTACATTGGTTACCAGCGTCCGCAGAAGCCGGCTCCTGCTGCCTGCACATTCAGTTGTTGCTCTCTCGCTGTCACACACAGCGATGTGCGCTTCACAGCGGGAGAGCAACAACTAAAAAATGGCCCAGGACATTCAGCAACAACCAGCGACCTCACAGCAGGGGCCAGGTTGTTGCTGGATGTCACACACAGCAACATCGCTAGCAAGTTGTGCCTCAGCAGCGATGTTGCTTAGTGTGACGGTACCTTTAGTTTAGTGTAATTGTTGGAATCACCACTTGTGCAGACGAATAAATTATAACCCGGGAAATACTATGGATATCCTGGTGGGCCTTTAGGACTGCTGTTGGGGAACATTGGCTTTGAGAGATTGATGGGGCTCTGAAGACCTTAAAAATTCACAGCAACAAAGGGCAACAGTGTTTACCTGCCCCGGCCATAGAATCAAATACACTAACCGGATCCAGCAAAACCCCCTAATTAAGATGGAGGCAACACAGGTGCAAAACACTGATGGAGTGACGACTCACACACTGCCAATCCATGGATGGGTGATTGCTTGATATTAAAATTTCACACAAATGTCTTGTATAGGTCGCCATTCACACATGTAGGTGCACAGTGTGTGGATTACAACCTATTGGTGATGCCCATACTATTAGACTAGGCGCTGCCCAGCACTATGCAAGTGCACCACACAGGAATGGAGACCCCAGTTTACAAGGCCTACATTAGACCGTCACTGAAGAATACAGATGTACAGGGGCTACAACATAGAAAACATTGCAATATTGAGTTACCTTTAAAGTTGCCTATACACCCTTGGAAGACATCAACTGAACCAACCATTTTTGGTTGAGTAGGCCAAACATCAACTGAGTATTGGGTGTCCCCTTGCTGCCCAACAATAGCTATCAGTCAATAAAAAATCATGCATCTTGGATTTCAGCCTGCTGAATCGTGTGAGCTTATGTCAGACATCCCGGTACTAGAGCTGTCGGCAGCAGTTATTAGCTTCTCACCATTGACTCATGTTCACCTTTTAGTTTCCCAGGATCATAAATAACATTTTTCACAGCATTGCCGTTAAAGAAAAACAAAACACGGCGGCATTCTCGACTAGACACTGTATTACGGTGGCACTTATCCGTATAGCACAGTGTAGTAGGAAGCATCGTACTGCGGCTCTGTAGTACTAAGCAACACGGACGCCGTGTGCAGCCTACTGGCTCTGAGCACACCGCTTTGCTAATGGCAGAAATGAAATGACGGACTCATTTGTGGCAGATTGTGATTGGCTATTACATGTTCATGGTCTTGTTTGATTTTCTTTTTCTATAAAACTACTGTATAGACAATGTATAGACAATTTTTTTTAATAAATTTGACTTCCAAAATTTTATTTTAAATACGCAACTAACTTGTGTATAACAATACAGTTCTTATGTATAAATGGTGCAAAATTTTGTAAAGCTCGTGTCTTTAAATCCCAAAAATTGTCTTGCCTTATTTTTTTTTATTTAGAACTTAAACTGATTTTTCTTAGAAAACTGGAGTTAATGCTTTATGACTGTATATAATGTGTTTGCAGTATCCTGATAGTTTTATGTGGCCCAAGAGTTGAATATTCCATAGGGTTAATTACATTAATCTGTTGATACAAAGAGAATGTTTCATTGTGTGTCAGACTATCTGAAAACTGTTAATTGTAAAGATTTGTAAATTTCATCTGTCATTGTTTTCATCTTGACATAAATTAAACTTGCAATGTTCTAATGTTGTTTTTCTTTTTTACTATAAAGTTTGAGGTAATTCCAAAAAGGAAACTTCTGCGAAATTCACATGTATTTATAGGGAATCTGTAATGTAAACAAAATCCCCCTATTAACCTGCATATATGGGGTTAATCTGCAGGTCAATAGCATTCTCTGCTTTGAGAGCCCTACTATCGGGAGAAAATTATCTTCTTTCTTCCTGGCACATGAGGCTTTCAGTCATGGGGATGGGTCGGCACATTTGCAGTCACCGCTCTGTGCATATTGAGTGGCGGCCTTAAGTAGGCCCCAGGTACTGTCTCACAGCTGCCTTAACTTTGACAGTGCCTCTCTGAGTGAGAGCCCCGCTGCCGGGAGGAATAAAAATTATTTCCTCCTGGCAGTGGGGCTGTCAGTGCAGCAGCTGCACAGCTTCAGAACACTATTAACCTGCAGATTCAGGTTAATATCTTATAGGTTAATAGCATTTATTTTTACATGACAGGTTCCCTTTTTTGTCCAGTCTCACCATATTGATTTACTTAAAGTTAGATCCACCACATGATCCAGTCTTTAAGGATCCAAAATTATTATTATTATTTTTTTGTTTATTTCTTACAAGTTTAAAAATGTTTACACCAACACATTGTCATCAGTGTGTCGCGCTCTGGGGAGGTTCCTAGCGAGTCTGGGACCAGAAGGTCACAACGCCTTATTAGGCGCAGGCCTATAACTTGTCAGTGATTTTATTATTATTTATTATTATAGCGCAATTTATACCATGGCGCTTTACAAGTGAAAAGGGTATACATAAAAAAAAACAGATACAACAATCATGCACATTACAAAAACAGACAGTTGCAGGAGGAGCGAGGACCCTGCACGCGAGGGCTCACAGTCTACAGGGAATGGGTGAGGATACAGTAGGTGAGGACAGAGCTGGTTGCGCAGTGGTGTACTAGTCGGTGGGTTATTGTAGGTTGTAGGCTTGTCAAAAGAGGTGGGTCTTCAGGTTCCTTTTGAAGATTTCCACGGTAGCTGAGAGTCTGATATGCTGGGGTAGAGCGCTCCATAGTATGGGGGAGGCACGGGAGTAATCTTGTATGCGATTGTGGGAAGAGGAGATAAGAGGATTAGAGAAAGAGGTCTTATGAGGATCTGAGGTTGCATGTAGGTAGGTACCAGGAAACTAGGTCACGGATGTATGGAGGAGAGAAGTTGTGGATGGCTTTGTATGTCATAGTTAGGGTTTTGAACTGGAGTCATTGGGCAAGGGAAAGCCAGTGAAGGGATTGGCAGAGAGGGGAGGTTGGGGAGCAGCACGGGACAGGTGGATTAGTCGAGCATTGTTTTGAACTGAAGTTTTGGGCAATGGGAAACCAGTGAAGGGATTGGGAGAGTGGCGATGCCAGGGCATAGCGAGGGGAGAAGTCGATTAATCAGGCCACAGAGTTTAGGATAGATTGGAGGGGTGCAAGAGTGTTGGAAGGGAGGCCACAGAGCAGGAGGTTGCAGTAGTCGAGGCAGGAGTTGAGGGCATGCACTAGTGTTTTTGCTGATTCTTGGTTAAGGAATGCACGATACGGGAGATATTTTTGAGTTGTAGTCGGCAGGAGGTGAAGAGGGCTTGGATGTGTGGCTTGAAGGATAGAGCAGAGTCAAGGGTTACTCTGAGGCAACAAGCTTGTGAGACTGGGGAGAGTAAGGAGCCATCAACTTTGATTAATAGGCTTGTTGGAGGGTTGAGAGAGGAGGAGGAAAGATAATTAAATCAGTTTTGTCCATGTTAAGCTTTTAAAATCGCGCAGAGAAGAAAGATGAAATAGCAGACAGACATTGTGAGACTTTGGTTAGTAGCGAGGTGATATCAGGTTAGAGAGGTAGATCTGTGTATCATCAGCATAAAGATAATACTGAAAGCCGTGGGACTCTTAGGGGTGCTTCACACACAGCGAGCTCGCTGCCGAGATCGCTGCTGAGTCACGCTTTTTGTGACGCAGCAGTGACCTCATTAGCGATCTCGCTGTGTGTGACAATGAGCAGCGATCTGGCCCCTGCTGCGAGATCGCTGCTCGTTACACACAGCCCTGGTTCGTTTTCTTCAAAGCCGCTCTCCTGCTGTGACACACAGATCGCTGTGTGTGACAGCGAGAGAGCGACAAATGAAGCGAGCAGGGAGCAGGAGCCGGCGTCTGACAGCTGAGGTAAGCTTGTAACCAAGATAAACATCGGGTAACCAAGGTGGTTACCCGATATTTACCTTAGTTACCAGCCTCTGCAGCTCTCACGCTGCCAGTGCCGGCTCCGGCTCTCTGCACATGTAGCTGCTGTGCACATCGGGTTAATTAACCCGATGTGTACAGCAGCTAGGAGAGCAAGGAGCCAGCGCTAAGCAGTGTGCGCGGCTCCCTGCTCTCTGCACATGTAGCTGCATTACACATCGGGTTAATTAACCCGATGTGTACTGTAGCTAGGAGAGCAAGGAGCCAGCGCTCAGTGTGCGCGGCTCCCTGCTCCCTGCTCACACTGGTAACTAATGTAAACATCGGGTAACCATACCCGATGTTTACCTTAGTTACCAGTCTCCGCAGCTTCCAGACGGCGGCTCCGTGCAAGCGCAGCGTCGCTTGCACGTCGCTGCTGGCTGGGGGCTGTTCACTGGTCGCTGGTGAGATCTGCCTGTTTGACAGCTCACCAGCGACCATGTAGCGATGCAGCAGCGATCCTGACCAGGTCAGATCGCTGGTCGGATCGCTGCTGCATCGCTAAGTGTGAAGGTACCCTTAAGGCCCCGTCACACTAAGCAACATCGCTAGCAACATCGCTGGTAACGAACAACTTTTGTGACGTTGCTAGCGATGTTGCTGTGTGTGACATCCAGCAACAACCTGGCCCCTGCTGTGAGGTCGTTGGTTGTTGCTGAATGTCCTGGGCCATTTTTTAGTTGTTGCTGTCCTGCTGTGAAGCACAGATCGCTGTGTGTGACAGCGAGACAGCAACAACTAATGTGCAGTGAGCAGGAGCCGGCTTCTGCTGAGGCTGGTAACTAATGTAAACATCGGGTAACCAAGAAGCCCTGTCCTTGGTTACCCGATATTTACCTTTGATACCAGCCTCCGCCGCTCTCACTGCCTGTGCTGCCGGCTCCTGCTCTGTGCACATGTAGCTGCAGCACACATCAGGTAATTAACCCGATGTGTGCTGTAACTAGGAGAGCAAGGAGCCAGCACTAAGCAGTGTGCGCTGCTCCCTGCTCTGTGCACATTTAGCTGCAGCACACATCAGGCAATTAACCCGATGTGTGCTGTAACTAGGAGAGCAAGGAGCCAGCGCTCAGTGTGCGCTGCTCCCTGCTCTGTGCACATTTAGCTGCAGCACACATCAGGTTAATTAACCCGATGTGTGCTGTAACTAGGAGAGCAGGGAGCCAGCGCTCAGTGTGCGCTGCTCCCTGCTCTGTGCACATTTAGCTGCAGCACACATCGGGTTAATTAACCCGATGTGTGCTGTAACTAGGAGAGCAAGGAGCCAGCGCTCAGTGTGCGCTGCTCCCTGCTCTGTGCACATTTAGCTGCAGCACACATCGGGTTAATTAACCTGATGTGTGCTGTAACTAGGAGACTGGGGGCTGGTCACTGGTTGCTGGTGAGCTCACCAGCAACTCGTGTAGCCACGCTCCAGCGATCCCTGCCAGGTCAGGTTGCTGGTGGGATCGCTGGAGCGTCGCAGTGTGACAGCTCACCAGCAACCTCCTAGCAACTTACCAGCGATCCCTATCGTTGTTGGGATCGCTGGTAAGTTGCTTAGTGTGACTGGACCTTTATGAGCTGTCCCAGGCCGAAGGTGTAGATAGAGAACAATAGTGGTCCAAGAACAACCTTGGGGGACACCGACAGATAGGGGGTGAGATGAGGAAGTTGAGTGAGAGTGGGATTCACTGAAAGTTTGGTCAGTTAGGTATGAAGAGATCAAAGAGGAAGTCAAGTCTATGATGCCCAGAGAAGAGAGAATCTGTAATAGGAGAGAATGATCCACTGTGTCAAAGGCAGAGGACAGGTCCAAGAGGAGGAGAACAGAGTAGTGTCACTTAGCTTTGGCGGTTAGTAGGTCATTGGTGACTTTAGTTAGGGCAGTTTCAGTGGAGTGATGCGGTTAGAAGCCAGATTGTAACTGGTCAAAGAGGGAGCAGTAGGAGAGGTGGGAGGACGATTAAAGATGGACATGCTGTTCCAGTAGTTTTGAGGTATAGGGGAGAAGTGATATGGGGCGATAGCTAGACACAGAGGATGGGTCAAGGGAGGGCTTTTTGAGGATGGGTGTGATGGAGGCATGTTTAAACCATGAAGGTAATACACCAGTTGTTAGTGATAGGTTGAAAAGATGAGTTAGTCGGGATGAGGACTGTGGTGAGGTTGGTGATGAGGTGGGATAGTAGTGGGTCAAGTGCACAGGTGGTGAGATGTGATTTTGAGAGTAGAGTGAAAAGATTATCTTTGTCGTGGTGGAGAAGCTGGATTTAGAAAGAGGGCTGAGTAGCTATGATGAGGGGCTGTGGTGATTGTGGGCCAAAGCTTGCTCTGATGTTATTAATCTTCTGCTTGAAGAAAGAGGCAAAGTCTTCAGTTGAGATGAAAGGAGAGAGAGGTGGTGCTGGGGGATGGAGGAGAGAATTGAAAGTGTTAAATATCTGTTTAGGGTTATGAGAGGAAGGATATGAGGGATGAGAAGTAGGTTTGTTTTGCAGCATTGAGTGTGGTCTTGAAATTGGTGAGGGACTGTTTATATGTAATGAAGTGCTTGGTGAAATGAGATCTCTTCCATTTTAACTCAGCAATTCTGGAAGCCCGTCTCAGTTCTTTAATCTGGCACGTCTGCCAAGGTTGCCTGTTGATCATGCGAGTTTTGGTATGCGTGAGGGGCGTGGCTGATTCAAGAGCTGCAGAGATTGTGGTATTAGTTAAAGTGGCAGCAGCATCATCTGCATCGTGTAAGGAAGCAATGTCTGCGAGAGGGAGAAGGGACTGAGAAAGTGAGTGTAAATCAAGGTGTTTGAGATTTCTGTGAGGGTGTAAAAGTTTGTGGAGGGGGGTTGTGTATTTGAAAAAGAGAGGGAAGAGAATGTGAATAGGTTGTGGTCAGACGGGGAATAGGTGAGTTTGCGAGAATAGATGGGGAACAAAGGCGAATGAAGTTGAGGTCCAGTGTGTGGCCATCACTGTGAATATCTGCAGAATACCACTGAGTGAGGCTGAAGGAGGAGGTGAGTGTTTAGATACAGATGAGTGAGAGGTGTCAATAGAAATGTTGAATCGCCCATTATGATAGTGGGGATGTCAGTGGAAAGGAAATGTAGTAGCCAGGTGGTGAAATGGTCAAAAAAGGTGGTGGCCAGCCATGGAGCACGGTAAATGACTGCCAGTTGGAGGTTGAAGGGAGACTAGATGTGGACAGAGTCCACCTCAAAAGAGGGGGAGTAACGGAGGGTGGCACTGGAATTGGCATAAAGAAGCATTTGTCGGACAGGAGAAAACCAATTCTTCCACCGTGCTTGTTACTGGAGTGGGGTGTGTGAGAGAGCTGGCAACCACCATAAGAAAGTGCAGCAGGAGAGGCTGTGTCAGAAGGGGTGAGCCAGGTGTCTGTGATGCCGAGGAAGGAGAGTTTATTAGAGATGAAAAGATCATGGATGTCGGATAGTTTATTGCAGACAGAGCGAGTGTCCATAGTTCTCTTGTTAGAGAGACTGGGGGACTGAGGGCTGGGTTAATGGGTATAAGGTTAAAAGGGTTTCGAAAATTTGTGATAGATCATGGATGAGGGTTAGAAGTGACAATGGGAATGTGGTGAGGAGGCCCGGGATTTGGAGAGTTATCACCAGAACTTAGAAGGAGCAGAGACAGTATTAGTAGGTGGGTGCGGAGAGGGCATGAGTGTCTGGAGACACAGGATGTTATGTGGGGGACCAGATTTGAGGAGAAGGTAAGATGGGTGGGGAGGATGGAGGGAGAGATGACCAGTTCATTTCTGGGTTTAGGGATCAGAGAGGTAAGAGATGAAGTATTATAGGGGTGAAAGTGAAAAGAAAGACAAATATTGTTTACAGAGTTTATATATCCAGTTACCTTCAGGTCCCTTCCAGTCTAATTCTGATCTAATTCATTGCAGAATACGTCTATGATGCATACACATACAAGTGCAGTCATCTGTGAAGGGAAGGGGTCATAACTTATCTAGATCACTCAAATCAAAGCTGAGCCCAGATGTGGGATACTATTGGCAGAGTAAACAAGGGGGTTATAAACAAAAGGGGGTGGGCGTGATGGAGTGGTCAGTTACAAACATACCAGATTGGCACATGCAGGAGAGAGAAGGGAGATTAGTTCATGGGAAAGTAGGGTGTTTTTTCAAATATACCTGTGTAAGATAGACATGATGATTAGATGATGGTAGAGAAGTGATGATAAATAACCAAGTGCATAATAATAATAATTCTGTTCTAATTCATTGCAGAACACATATATGATTCATACTTGCATGATGCAAGTATGCATTACTTTCTTTTAGTGCTGAAGGGGTTAAGGACTCTTTCTTACCTGGCTGTCCTGTGTAGCTTTAATCTGAAGTTCAGCTCTTTTGTGACCACTCCTTTTAGCTCCAAAAAGTCACATGTTTAGAATCTCATTCTTATGCATTCTGGACCACTTTGGAAGGAGCCTGTCTCTGGAACAAGCTGAGGAGTTATGACTATTGTAGCTGTGATACTTAGCTTGGAGTGTTTTCCCTTTTGTGTCTCTCTTCCCTCGGTCAGTCTTTCTTACTTCGTGTTGTATTATTGCAGTGGTCTAGTGTACTCGCTGGCCCTCTCACTAGCCAGGGTGAGTTGAGGGCAAGCAAGGGCCTAGGCACGTGGCGGTGATGTGTGGGGGGGACCCAGGTAGTATTGTTAAGGAGTGCAGGGTACAGACTCTGGTGAGTTGCAGGAGGTGTCCCCAGTCCCTATCGCCAGGGCCTTCCTACTATACCATTCCCATTGTTACCTCTGTGTTATGCTTTGTGACACATATGATGAGGGGTAAATTTCAATAAAACTGGCGCGATTCAAACTAAACTTTCTTACTTTTGACATGAGCAAGAATATTTAGTTTGTAATGTGTAGGGTTTCCTTTTTACCTTTATTTTACATCATATGTTTCTGTTTATGAAATTTTTAACTGAAATGCAATATAGAGATACTTCTATATTTGAAAGAAATGCCAGATTGTGTGGTGGATCTACCTTCACTCTTTCATGGTTTGCTGGACTATGGATTCTTTAAGATTCACTCAATATTTAATGATTGACTGGACTCTAAATCATAATGGAAGTAAGAACTAATATCTCTTCTTTAAGCTACATGTGTTGTATGCCAGCAACTCTCAGACAAGTCATTGCATGTGACTTGCATTAAATCTATAAGTGGCATGCGACTTGTGACCAGTGACAAAAAATTCAACACATTAGGAACATTTGCGACTCTGTGTTCTGCGATCTACAGTGGCTGTGACACAATGAATGCAATACCACAAGGATATGTGCGCACGCTGCGTTTTTGGCCGCAAAAAACGGACAAAAACGCACCCGGGGCAAAAACGCACTGGTAAAAACGCATGTATTTTTGGCTGCGTTTTGCTACGTTTTTGTTCCTGCGTTTTGCTGCGTTTTTCCAATGCATTGCATGGGTTCAAAAACGCAGAAAAACGCAGAAAAGAATTGACATGTTGCTTTTTTTTCTCAGCTCAAAAGCGCAGTTAAAAAAATAAAAGTACTGTGCGGATAGCAAAAATGAAAACTCATAGACTTTGCTGGGGATGCAAATTCATGCAGTTTTAAGACCAAAAACGCATCATAAAAACGTGCAAAAATGCAGCAAAAAACGCACCGTGCGCACATAGCCTAAGAAAGCATTGAATGCGATGTTGCAAGGCGACACTGATCACTGAAGCTTTAGCCTAAGGTATAAGGTGAATACAATAACTATATAACTAAGGGTTGAGAAGTGATGGATACTTATGATAGAGTTGTTATTAAACATTATTGTATTATTGTATATGATTTTTTTGTTTGAATTATTTATTTTCAGATATGTTGTAATGATGACTATGGGATAGCGGGGAACTGGGGCTCCTAGGCTGTCCCTCAAGCTCGGGGGCCCTATGCTATCCCTTACCTCAGGGATACTCCTGATGGTGGAGAAGCCTGAGTCTTCTTCCTGGTCCTGCTCCTGACCAGTCCTGATATGATCATCCCTCCCCCATGGGAGGGATGGGACAGGAGTGTGATGAAACTTACTGATAAAGACAGACAGAGAAAAAAAACAAAACTCAGTCACATCGCATGCACACACAAAGGTAAAGACAATAAGAGGTTCAGGTGGAAAAACAAGAGCAGGAACGAAGTTACAAAACAACGGGTAAACTCCACAACTGCACCAAGCAATGAGCACAACTTTCACAAATAAGTCTGGGACACCACACCACACATATCAGCATAGACAAACTATAGCTGGCATGGGTGGAAGGTTTCAACCAGCATAAATAGGAGGAGAGCAGATGTGATAGGCCTCCCCGCAACATGTGGCCAAAGGTGCAAACAGACCAGCAGAGATTAACTCTTGCTAGACTGCGTGTGAATCAGCACACAGCAGGTCGACACCCTAATCTGCCTGTGTTGATCCAAGACACCAGAGAAAAAAAAAATTGGGCAGAGTGTCAGAATCTGCAATCTAAACAGCGCTCAACGCCGCCATGACAGTTGGCGAAGTTTGTTCAAAACTCCATGTGACATATGTATAGTAAAATAAAAAAACATAAAATCCTGAATAAAAATTATATCCAGAAAAAAAAGATGATAACTGGCACAGTGCCCATAAAAAAAAACTTAGCCACTTTATATGCCATTTTATTTTAATTCACATCTGATAAAACACAGATTAAAGTGGTCAATTCATCTCAATAGACCTCTAGGACAGACCAGTCCTCTGTCCGCTAACTGGAGCCTCTGATTAGATTGGTCATCATAACTGACCACCCAGCTGGGCATAGTCCTGCATCTCTATCGGCACAGGCAGGAGTTTGTAAAACCCCATTTAACATTTATTGCACTGTAATCTAGATTTCACAGCAGAATCACGATCTCTGCCACATCTAAATGTGATTTCACATATACCAGAGTATATAGTAATAGAAAATATTTATTTTGTTTTATACTGTTATCTCTATACATTACAGGTTATGTTTATATATTACTTGCTAATCTCCACTCGTGTCCATTTTTTTTTTTGCATATATGACAGGATGTCTTGGTTTTAAACACACAATATTTGATGGCATTTTTCCTTGGTTTTGCCACTAGAGGGAGATAATCACTCACATATATGACAGAGTGGAAGCTAAAACAATTCCTTGCAAAAATGATGTAACAAATAAAAGTTAAGGCCCCGTCACACACAGAGATAAATCTTTGGCAGATCTGTGGTTGCAGTGAAATCATGGACATATTGTTCCATTTGTACACAGCCACAAGCCTGGCACTGATTGTCCACAATTTCACTGCAACCACAGATCTGCCGCAGATTTATCTCTGTGTGTAAAGTGGCCTTTAGAGAAGCCTAGAGATCTTGAGTCAGAAATGAAATCTTCCATGTGATGGGCAGGCAGATTGCTGAGCAAATTTATTGTCAATCAAACATCAGGGAGCATGTATTATTAATTGCCAGATCCCCCCTTCTCCTCATGTAAATGACCACTGAAATTACTGACTATGTGTCCAAATAGTGACTGGGTGCACAAGCTGCCCACTATTTTCATATTCTTATCTGGTCTGTTAATTGGACTAGCTCGTGTAGCAATATTTTATATAGGCACTTGAAGTCTCCACCAGTGAGTGTAACTAGAGTTTGATGTCCCCCCCGTTTTCCTATGTTCTGCTATCCATCTTGTCCTCAGCACCCAGCTTTTCCATACTCTGCTATACATCTTTTCCTGAGAATCCAGCTTTCCCATACTCTGCTATACATCTTGTCCTGCAAAACAAGAATGCCGCGAAGACACCATCACATGTTTCTCAATGCTGGCAGGAAACTAGCCAGGTCTTTCACCGGGAAGGAACAACCACGGGAAGGGCAGTCTCCAGTCAAGGAAACCGCCTATACCAAAACATGGTATCCATCCACAGAAAGCTGTTTCGGAGTATTTGCCCCTCATCAGTGTGGAGTAGGAAACTGGCTAGTTTCCTGCCAGTGTTAAGAAACATGTGATGGTGTCTCCGCGGCATTCTTGTTTTGCATATTTTCCCAGGGGGTCTTGTTCTAGTGTCACTGCGTTGAGAAACACGTGATGGCTCCGCGGTGTTGGATGTTGATCTCCCCGAGGTCAACCATCCTTACCTATGTAGTCTTCTACTAGGCATTGCTCTCACTAGCCTGTTTCCTACTCCACACTGATGAGGGGCAAATACCTCGAAACAGCTGTCTGTGGATGGATACCATGTTCTGGTATAGGCGGTTTCCTTGACTGGAGACTGCCCTTCCCATAGTTGTTCCTTCCCGGTGAAAGACATGGCTAGTTTCCTGCCAGCGTTGAGAAACATGTGATGGTGTCTCCGTGGCATTCTTGTTTTGCATATTTTCCCAGGGGGCCTTGTTCTAGTGTCACTGCGTTGAGAAACATGTGATGGTGTCTCCACTGTGTTGGATGTTGATCTCCCCGAGGTCAACCATCCTTACCTATGTAGTCTTGTACTAGGCATTGCTCCCACTAGCCAGTTTCCTACTCCACACTGATGAGGGGCAAATACCCCGAAACAGCTGTCTGTGGATTGATACCATGTTTTGGTATAGGCGGTTTCCTTGACTGGAGACTGCCCTTACCGTGGTTGTTCCTTCCCGGTGAAAGACCTGGCTAATTTCCTGCCTGCGTAGAGAAACATGTGATGGTGTCTCCGCGGCATTCTTGTTTTGGATATTTTCCCAGGGGGCCTTGTTCTAGTGTCACTGCGTTGAGAAACACGTGATGGTGTCTCCGCGGTGTTGGATGTTGATCTTTCCCTCAGCACCTAGCTTTCTCATGTTATCAGAGCAAGGGTAAGCTGGGTGCTGAGTGCTAAATGTATAGCAGAGCATGGTAAAGCTGGCGGATATGGGAAAGAGCTTCTTATCCAAAAAAAACACCGTTCCAATCCCATGCTTGTATCTTTCTCCTCATCCTGGTATATGGCCCCACCCTGGTATTATGTGGCATCTATCCTCCTGGTATTACGTGGCCCCCATTCTAGTATTACATGACCCCATCCTGGCATTACATGACCCCATCCTGGTATTATAGGGCTCCCATACTGCTATTACATGGCCCCATCCAGTTATTACAGTCTCAAAAAATGTTTGTCCCTAAGCTGCAGCTTGTTTAAAAATAATAATAAAAAAATTGGTGTTACCTACCATCCCTAGGTCTAGCACTGAATCTCTGCCACTGCTCCCGCTGTCTGTGATGCAAAAGAAAATAAGGTTTCTGAGCTTCACCTAATTGGTTCAAAATTGGCCATGTTGTTTTTTTTTTTTTATCTGAGGACCACTAATCTGCCAAAAAGGTGCATATAAAAACATCCATAGAATTTAATGCCATGAAAAATAGAGAAAAATGGAAGTCTGAATGAGGCCTTAAGCTGGCCATACACATTAGATGTCTGTCAGCTGAATGGTGCTGCTCTGCTGGTGTCTTATCCCTTGAAGCACAAAGTACTCTATAGTCCAAAATCAGACATGTCCAGCAACCGATGCCTCTATACACATCAGACCATCAGCCAAATCTATCAAAATTGACGGGTTCAGTCAAAATTAGTCTAAAGTGTATGGAAGACTTTGCTCAGATTGGTGTTTTGAGGTTCTCTTTGCAGAAATGCTATCAATGCATCTTTTCCAAATATGTGTAACAAAGAAATTACTTAAGCTGAGTTCACACATAGCGACAGCGACAACGACGTCGCTGTTACGTCACCATTTTCTGTGATGCAACAGTGACCTAGTAAGTCGCTGTTATGATCGCTGCTTAGCTGTCAAACACAGCGACGCAGCAGCGATCATAACGACATGCGTCGCTGTGGAAGCCATGCTGCACTTGGTAACTAAGGTAAATATCGGGTAACCATTACCCGATATTTACCTTGGTTACCAGCGCACACGCTTAGCGCTGGCTCCCTGCTCTCCTAGCCAGGAGTAATTAACCCGATGTGTACTCTGGCTAGGAGTGCAGGGAGCCGGCAGCACTGGCAGCGTGAGAGCGGCGGTGCTAGTAACTAATGTAAATATCGGGTAACCAAGGAAAGGGCTTCTTGGTTATCCGATGTTTACCTTGGTTACAGCTTACCGCAGGCTGCCAGACGCCGGCTCCTGCTCCCTGCTTGCTTCAGTTCGTCGCTCTCTCGCTGTCACACACATCAATTTGTGCTTCACAGCGGGAGAGCGAAGAGCAAAAAATGAAGCAGGACATTCAGCAACGAGCGGCGACCTCACAGCAGGGGCCGGGTCGTTGCTGGATGTCACACACAGCAACAGCGACGGGACGTCGCTGCAACGTCACAGAAAATGGTGACGTAGCAGCGACGTTGTTGTCGCCATCGCTGTGTGTGACACCACCTTTAGATTTGTCCTCACCATTGATAATGAGGAATGCAGGACTTAATCAATAAACAAAGAAGACATTTTTAAACAATAATGGGTAACATTTTATATCAAGGAACAAAAAATTCCTGTAGGCCTTAAATGGACTAAGATTAATATTCCCTGGGGAAAGCCATGATTGCCTAATCAGATAATTCTGGCAAACAAATAAGATGCAAAAAAACTGGTATTGTGTTTCTGTTTGGTTCATTTACATTGTCTCTATTGAAGATTGCACAGTTTTGGTTTTTAAAAATCAATCATCTGGAGAACTTTTTCCTTTTCGGCAAATGCATTTAAATTGTGGTTGCCAGTGGACTCTGATCTCCTTAAACCATAAAGACTTGTGTCTATATTCTTAATACCCAAGTCACAAAGGGTTCTTTGGCTTTAGGTTAATATTGAACGCATAGGACTTCTGAATATTAATAATTGTATAATACAAAACATTGTGCGGTGAGATTTCCACAAATGGAATAACACTTCTAACTTGTGTCATTCAGCAAGACCTCCTGATAATGCACATTGCCATCTTAGAATATAAGTTGATTTTATTTATTCTGTTAGAGCCCAGTATAGAGGCTCAATGAGATGCTGGAATCGGCCAAATTAGAATATCATCAAAAAGTTAATTTATTTCAGTAATTCAATACATAAAGGGAAACGCATATATTATATAGAGTCATTGCACACAGAGGCATCTATTTCAAGTGTTTATTTCTGTTAATGTTGATGATTATAGCTTACAGCCAATGAAAACCCAAAAGTCATTATCTCAAAAAATTTGAATATTATATAAGACCAACTGAAACAATGATTTTAAACTCAGAAATGTTGACCTACTGAAATGTCTGTACAGTAAATGTGCTCAATACTTGGTCTGGGCTCCTTTTGCATGAATTACTGCATCAATGCGGCGTGGCATGGAGGTTATCAGCCTGTGGCACTACTGAGGTCTTATGGAAGCCCAGGGTGCTTTGATAGAAGCATTCAGCTCATCTGCATTGTTGGGTCTGGTGTCTCTCATCTTCCTCGTGACAATACCCCATATCTATGGGGTTTAGGTCAGGTGAATTTGCTGGCCAATCAAGCACAGTGATTCTGTGATTATTAAACCAGGTATTGGTACTTTTGGCAGTGTGGACAGGTGTCAAGTCCTCCTGGAAAATAAAATTTCAATTTCCAAAAAGCTTATTGGCAGATAGAAGCATGAGGTGCTCTAAAATTTCCTGGTAGATGGCTGCGTTGACTTTGGTCTTGATAAAACACAGTGGACCTACACTGGCAGATGACATGGCTCTACAAAAACCTTCAGTGACTGTGGAAACTTCACACTAGACCTCAAGCAACTTGGATTGTGGGAGTCTGGGACCGCGATTTCCAAATGAAATGCAAATTTTACTTTCATCTGAAAACAACACCTTGGACCACTGAGCAACTGTCCAGTTCTTTTTCTCCTTGGCCAAGGAAAGACGCTTCTGGCAATGTCTATTGGTCATGAGTAGCTTGACACAAGAAATGCTACACTTGTAGCCCATGTCCTGGATGCGTCTGTGTGTGGTGGCTCTTGAAGCACTGACTCCAGCAGTAGTCCACTGCTTGTGAATCACCCCCAAATTTTTGAAAGGCCTTTTCTTAATAATCCTATCAAGGCTGTGGTTATCCCAGTTGCTTATGCACCTTTTTCTACCCCACTTTTTCCTTCCACTCAGCTTTCCATTAATATGCTTGGATACAGCACTTTGTGAACAGCCAGCTTCTTTAGCAATGACCTTTTGTGGCTTACCCTCCTTGTGGAGTGTGTCAGTGACTGCCTTCTGGAAATCTGTCAAGTCAGCAGTCTTCCCCATGATTGTTTAGCCTCCTGAACCAGACTAAGGGACCATTTTAAACACTTAGGAAGACTTTGCAGGTGTTTTGTGATAATTATTCTAATTTTCTGAGATAAAGACTTTTGGGTTTTCATTGGCTGTAAGTCATAATCATCAACATTTCTTTATCGTTCCTTTGGGAGACCCAGACCATGGGTGTTTAGCTTCTGCCTCCAGAGGACACACAAAGTACTACACTTAAAAGTGTAGCTTCTCCCTCTGAGCTTATACACCCCCTGGTAGCCAGTCCTAGCCAGTTTATTGCTTTGTGTCAGGAGGCATACATCCACACATGCATTCTCAATCCGCCAGTGTCAGAGGAGCAACTCTCTTTGGCAGAAAAACATCAGTTTACCTCGCCTAAGAGAGTGAAGAGTGTGTTCTTTAACCACTCCAGTTTTCAGACCGCTGTGACCAAACCCAGGGCCTGCCCTGACAAACGCTTTCCAAAGCGTGGTTCTGATGACCGGTTTCTATTTCCACCTGAGGTGGTCAAGGAGTGGTCTCACTCCCCAAAGGTAGACCCTCCGGTGTCTAGGCTATCAGCCCGGACCGTTGTGTCGGTGGCTGACGGCACCTCACTTAAGGATTCCACTGACCGTCAGATTGACCTTCTGGCCAAATCTGTGTATGAAGCTGCGGGGGCCGTGTTTTCCCCGACTTTTGCAGCAGTGTGGGATCTCAAAGCCATCTCTGCTTCTCTAGAGGAGATGCATTCCCTCACCAAGGAATCTATGCGTGAGATGGTTACCTTAACTGCTCAGGCTTCAGCTTTTTCATCCTATGCCATGTCTGCCATTCTAGAGGCTGCTCACCGCACTGCGGTGGCTTCAGCTAATTCTCTTGTTATCCGCAGGATTTTGTGGCTTCGAGAGTGGAAGGCAGATGCTTCTTCCAAGAAGTTTCTTGCTGGGCTCCCTTTTGCTGGTTCACGGCTGTTTGGTGAACAGCTGGATGAAATCCTTAAAGAAGCTACGGGCGGGAAGAGTACTTCCATGCCACAAACCAAGACCAGGAAACCCGCCCAGGGTAGGAATCAATCGAGGTTTCGTTCCTTTCGTTCCTCCAACTGGTCATCCTCTAAGCCTTCCGCCTCGTCCGCTAATTCAGCCAAGGATCAGAAATCCAACTGGAGCCCAAAAGCGCGTCCGCAGAAGACCGCAGGAGGTTCTGCCACTAAGGCAGCTTCCTCATGACTCTCGGCCCGCTCCAGCCACGTCCTTAGTCGGTGGCAGGCTCTCCCACTTTGGCAACGCTTGGTTAAAGCAAGTCTCCGATCAGTGGGTGAGAGACATCATATCTCACGGCTACAGGATAGAATTCTCTTCCAGCCCTCCAAACAGATTTTTTCTCTCAACTCCCCCCTGCTCCAAGGCCGCCGCCTTCTCGCAGGCCGTGGCGTCCTTGCAGGCAAACGGAGTGATTGTCCCAGTTCCCGCTCAGGAACGGTTCAGAGGTTTTTACTCAAATCTCTTCCTAGTTCCAAAAAAGGACGGTACCTTCCGGCCCATCCTGGATCTCAAGCATCTCAACAAGCATGTCCGGGTGCGGCATTTTCGCATGGAGTCTCTGCAATCAGTCATTGCCTCTATGACCCAAGGGGAGTTCCTGGCGTCCATCGACATCAGAGATGCCTATCTACATGTGCCAATCGCAGTGTCACATCAGCGTTGGTTACGTTTTGCGATAGGAGAGGATCATTTCCAATTCGTGGCTCTCCCCTTCGGGTTAGCCACGGCCCCTCGGATATTCACCAAGGTCATGGCGGCAGTGATTGCGGTCCTGCACCTCCAGGGGTTAGCAGTGCTTCCTTATCTGGACGACCTTCTGGTCAAGGGTACATCCAGCGCAGACTGTCAGCGGAGTGTTTCGCTCACTCTCGCCACCCTAGCCCAATTCGGGTGGATTGTCAATCTTCCCAAATCCACTCTGACTCCGACCCAGAGTCTCACGTACCTAGGGATGCAGTTCGAGACTTTGCCGGCACTTGTGAAGTTGCCCTTAGACAAACAGCTGTCACTCCGGTTGGCGGTGCGCTCTCTCCTGAGGCCCCGCCGTTATACCCTCAGGCGTATGATGCAGGTGCTGGGTCAAATGGTGGCCTCCATGGAGGCGGTTCCCTTTGCCCAGTTCCATCTGCGTCCTCTGCAGCTGGACATTCTCCGCTGTTGGGACAAGCGGCCTTCCTCCTTACAGAGGTTAGTGGCTCTGTCGCCACAGACCAGGAGCTCTCTTCAGTGGTGGCTTCGACCCCTCTCCCTGTCCCAAGGGCGCTCCTTCCTGACTCCATCCTGGGTGATTCTCACCACGGATGCCAGCCTATCTGGGAGGCAGATTATCTCAGCCGTCAATCCGTGGACGGCGGCGAGTGGTCCCTGCACCCGGCAGTGTTTCAGTCAATCTGCCGCAAGTGGGGCACTCCGGACGTGGACCTAATGGCATCCCGTCACAACAACAAGGTTCCGGTTTACGTGGCTCGCTCCCACGATCCTCAGGCCTTCGCCGCGGACGCTCTGGTTCAAGACTGGTCCCAGTTTCGTCTGTCCTACGTGTTTCCCCCTCTAGCTCTCTTGCCCAGAGTCCTGCGCAAGATCAGAATGGAGGGCCGTCGAGTCATCCTCATTGCACCGGACTGGCCCAGGCGAGCTTGGTATCCGGACCTGCTCCAACTGTCCGTGGAGATGCCGTGGCATCTTCCGGACCGTCCAGACCTGCTCTCGCAAGGTCCGTTTTTCCGCCCGAATTCTGCGGCACTCAAATTGACGGCGTGGCTCTTGAGTCCTGAATTTTGACGGCTTCTGGTATTCCTCCTGAAGTCATCCCCACTATGACTCGGGCCCGTAAGTCTTGCTCCGTCAAGATCTATCACAGGACTTGGAAAATTTTCCTGTCCTGGTGTCGCTCTTCTGGCCATTCTCCTTGGCCATTCTCGTTGCCGACCCTTCTGTCTTTTTTACAGTCCGGTCTGCAGCTAGGACTGTCCCTCAACTCTCTCAAGGGACAAGTCTCAGCTCTATCAGTGCTGTTCCAGCGGCGTCTCGCCCGGCTGGCTCAGATCCGCACCTTCATGCAAGGTGCGTCTCACATCATTCCGCCTTATCGGCGGCCCTTGGATCCCTGGGACCTTAACTTGGTCCTCACGGTATTGCAGAAACCCCCTTTCGAGCCCCTTAGGGAGGTTTCTTTGTATCGTCTTTCTCAAAAGGTGGCCTTTCTAGTTGCCATAACTTCTCTCAGGAGAGTCTCTGATTTGGCTGCGCTCTCCTCGGAGTCACCTTTTTTGGTTTTTCACCAAGACAAGGTAGTTCTCCGTCCGACCCCGGACTTTCTTCCTAAGGTGGTCTCTCCCTTCCACCTTAACCAGGATATTTCCTTGCCTTTCTTCTGTCCGGCCCCTGTTCATCGCTTTGAGAAAGCGCTGCATTCTCTAGATCTGGTGCGTGCTCTCTGGATCTATGTGTCTCGCACCGCTGCGCTTAGGCGGTGCACCTCTCTTTTTGTGCTAACCACAGGGCGGCGCAAGGGTCTCTCTGCTTCTAAGCCGACTTTGGCCCGTTGGATTAGATCGACCATTTCGGACGCCTACCAGAGTACTCAGGTGCCTCCCCCGCCGGGGATCAAAGCACACTCGACCAGAGCTGTCGGTGCCTCTTGGGCTTTTAGGCACCAGGCTACGGCTCAACAAGTCTGTCAGGCTGCCACTTGGACTAGCCTGCATACCTTTTCGAAGCACTACCAAGTGCATGCTGATGCATCGGCAGATGCGAGCTTGGGCAGACGCATCCTTCAGGTGGCTGTCGCCCACTTGTGAAGTTAGGCTCCGCCTACTTCTTAGTTTTTTCTGTTTATTCCCACCCAGGGACAGCTTTGGAACGTCCCATGGTCTGGGTCTCCCAAAGGAACGATAAAGAAAAAGAGAATTTTGTTACTTACCGTAAAATCTTTTTCTTATAGTTCCGTATTGGGAGACTCAGCTCCCTCCCTGTTGCCTGTTGGCAATTTTCTTGTTCCGTGTGTTATCACCGGCTGTTGTCGTGGACAGAGTCTCCGGTTGTTCCGGTTCTTACTCGGTTCTTCTTGTGGGTGGCTATTCTCCTTCAGCTTTTGCACTAAACTGGCTAGGACTGGCTACCAGGGGGTGTATAAGCTCAGAGGGAGGAGCTACACTTTTAAGTGTAGTACTTTGTGTGTCCTCCGGAGGCAGAAGCTAAACACCCATGGTCTGGGTCTCCCAATATGGAACTATAAGAAAAAGAATTTACGGTAAGTAACAAAATTCTCTTTTTTTTCATGATATTCTAACTTATTGAGATGCACTTGTATGTGCATTTGTAGTGTTGCCATATTCTTGAGTCTTCGTAAAATCATAGAATGGTGTCGTTGGAAGGAACCTCAAGGGCAATCGGGTCCAACCCCCTGCGAGTGCAGGTTTTCCTAAAATCATCCCAGCTTCACTGTTTAATACAATTAAAGAAAACATCCAGAAAACAGCAATAAAAAGATTCCCAGATAATGCTAAAATAAAAGCTTGTGGAAAAAACATTGAAAAGGTGTTCAAGAAATGACCAAAAAAAGCAAAAAAAAAGTGCATCGGGTTTACAAAATTCCAAAGAAAAGGAGCAATTACTGAAGTATCCTAGGGCGGCGTCACATGCTACAATATATCGGGAGATATGTTGTCGGGGTCACGGATTCTGTGACGCACATCCGGCATCGTTAGAAATATCGTAACGTGTGACAGCTACGAACAACTGTGAACGAGCAAAAATACTCACCTTATCGTTGCTCGTTGACACGTCGTTCATTTTTATGAAGTCGTTCCTCCTTCTGCGCGCCGGTTGTTCATCGTTCCCGAGGCAGCACACATCGCTCTGTGTGACACCCCGAGAATGACAAACACAGCTTACCTGCGTCCCGCCGGCAATGCGGAAGGAAGGAGGTGGACGGGATGTTACGTCTCGCTCATCTCCGCCCTTCCACTTGGGCGGCCGCTATGTGACGTCGCTGTGACGCCGAACGTCCCTCCCGCTTCAGGAAGAGGATGTTCGCCGCCCACAGCGTTCGAGAGGTAAGTACGTGTGACGGGGGTAAACGACTTTGTGCGCCACTGGCAACAAATTGCCCGTGACGCACAAACCACGGGGGTGGGTGCGATCGCTCATGCGATCGCACGATATATCGTACCGTGTAACGCCGCCCTTATTCTTGAAAATGGATGGTTTTGACCTCCAGAAAAAGACATTGTGTGAGAAAACCCTACCTTATCATGAACAGATGGCTACTCATTTAGTTATCACTAGACTGTGGAAAAAGTAAAACTAACCACACATTGAAGATGTGCTCCAAATGATCAACACTGCATACATGACTAACCCATGGTCTGCTGAGCCGCTCCCCAGGAGCAACCGGAACCCTCACCCAACTGGGGGAATTGCTTGTTGGAAGTGTGGACGTAGGAGGCATATAGCTTGATACTGTTGAACCCCCATAGGCTCTGAGCCCCCTCCGCCAGTGTTAAAACCCCCAGCCGCTGTCGGGAAAGAGCAACTGGCAGTGGCTGAGCCCTCACCAAGCCCTCGACGGGAGGAACATGACCTATACGCAAGTAGCCCAGTGCTGGAAGCAGAGTTTGAAGGGCGGAAGATGAGATGCCTGTTTGACACGGGATTGGAGTGCAAAATAATACTCCTAGAAATGTACGAGAGATATTCAATCACAGAGTGGTCCCAGAGGACGGCTGAGTAATACATCTTACCACCGCCAACAATGGCCAGCTGACAGTGAAGGAGATTGTGTGGATGCAGTTGAGACTGTTTGGACACGAATTACGCCAGAAGGGGATAATGCTAGTGGATCACCCACCGAGAAGGGGGATGGAGGTGATGCTCGGGATGAACGTGCTGAGAGACCTGAGAACTGAATCATCAGATGTATGCCAGTAAGGGACCCCAATACTGGACTAGCTGCGACCTGCCGAAGAGTGCGGTCTCGGGAGGATGAGTGTGCTTGGTCAGGGTGCTGGTGTCGCTGGCACTGAGACAGGAGCAACTCCTGATGCTGCTGGTGAGGTCTGGAGGTACTACTTGAACCTGCCCCAGAGAGATCATCATTTGCCAAGGTGCATGTATGTGGCTTGAGCTTTGCTGGTCGTGAAGAATGGATGTGTGCCAGTCCGGTGCATCAATGTGCTGGACGAGGTTGTCATGATTCCAATCATCCTGCACTTATGTGGTTGAACTGACCCAGCCCGAGCATCCCACCAGAGACTGGATGGAGCGGCCGGGTGGTTAAAGAGCAAATGGACGTGGATCAGGAGAAGCTGACCCCTGCTCAACTGGAACAATTGTAAATGCTACTGTTCAGGGCTGCCTGAAATCCACCTGGAGTATAGCTGGCTGAGTAAGGGGACTGTCAGTCGACCCAGGCTGCACGGGGTTACAGGTCCCCAGAGCAGGGGCCCATTCAGTTGGCCTGCGAAACCTGCTGGTGAGGGCACTTTATGCGCCTCACCAAACTACACAGAGTCCGCAGCTACAGCAGCAACGAGGGGGCCCATAAGTGACAGAAGGCAAGCAGCCAGAATTAATTGGTCCACGCTGCCTGCAAATGGGCCAGAAAGGGGAGAACGGCATATGCGAGTTCCCTGGGTGATCCCAGCAAGACTTCAGGTCGGGGTCACCTCAAAACAAGAAGGGCTAGGAAGGCGGGTCAGCAGTCACCCCTACATCAGCCGAAGGGATATCTGATTCCACCTGGTCCACCATAGCATCGCTCGGGTTAACTCACCCCTGCCATCTGAAAGTGAGTAAAAACCCTGAAAGACTTTACTGTTTGTGTGTGAGTTCTTCTGCGACCTGTGGTACTACACACTTACACTGGGCCCTGGGGCCAGCCTCACTCTCGGGAGGCTACAACATCTGACTGCATCTAATATCAGCCCCAGTCGCTCCCTAAACTGAGGTGGCGATCACCCCTCTGACCGCAATTACTGAGAGTGGCGTCACGAATTCCCCATTGAAGTTAACCTACCTGTGACCAGAAGATTTCCAAACCCGTGGAGACCCTGCGGCGACCTGCACGTGAAGGTAATGCGGGGCTCCACACAACCTGAGTAATTCAGGCAGTTTTGAAAGCCAAAAGTGGATTTACAAAATATACATCTATATTTTATAGATATCAGCCGCATGTGACCGCATGTGACCTTATCTTGCCGCGATTCCACTGTATTGAACTGTAACCCATTTCTGGCGGATCCGGCATTGCGGAAGAATACCGCTGATTACTACTGTAAATTACCTGTTTATCACTTTGATTCTTTTTCTACCTTTCCTTTATATCACAAATGAGCTTTTATTTTTGTTTACTTGTTCCCAAATTTCATAGTCGTCATTTCATAGTGCAATCTGCAGTTCACACCGTATTTTTGAAGAACTTTAACAGGAGGCAGGTGTCAGTTCAAAGGTCACAGACACTTCATTACACAATAAGGAGTCAATACAGAAAACAGCATGTCAGATTAAGTGTCGCAAATGAGTAGATGGTGCCACTAATAATCATAGGAATAGAAGGACTTGATTCATTTTAGCTAATCCCCTACATTGTGGTATAATTTCCCCTGGGACTTTCTCACTGAGTCTTAAGCCATGGTAACCAGTAGCATTAGTGATGTCTATACAGTGTAATGACGCAGATGTACTATGTATACCACTGATGTATACTGCTTTAGTCTCATAATGTTATATATAAAGTAATGCAATATAAAGTGATATACAATGCAATGTAAAATGTGCTAGTCTAGCCATGGCTCACTATATATATATATATATATATATATATATATATATACAGTATATGATCAACATATTTCAATTTTATTTTTAGAACAGCTGGAACAACTTATAAAATTACTTACTGTACTCAAACTTAAGGCAGCACTCAGTGATACGTATTTTTCGCTTTATAAGATGCACCTGATTATAAGACGCACCCCCAAATTTGGTGAAGGAAAAGAGATTTTTTTTTAATGTTAAATGGGGTCCATCTTATAATGCCAGTGTCCGTCTAACAAATCATATAGGGTATATGTCCATCATAGCCCCCCATCCTAAAATTAGCCCCCTTAATCTGGATAAGGCCCTCTTATATTTAATGTAGCCCCCTTGTGCTGGCACACGTTCCCCTGTGCTGCCTATGGCCCCCTATGGATTGCACACGTTCCCTGTGCTGCTTATGGCCCCCATTGGATTGCACACGTCCCTCTGTGCTGCCTATGGCCCCCTATGGATTGCACACGTCCCTCTGTGCTGCCTATGGCCACCTATGGATTGCACATGTTCCCCTGTGCTGCCTATGACCCCCTATGGATTGCACACGTTCCCCTGTATTAGATATCGCCCCCATGCTGCTGCCCATAGTAAAATAAAACACTCTTTCCTTACCTCCTCCAGCGCTGATCTCCCTCCTGTCTCCCTCCGTGCTTCTGTTCCTCCACTTCCTGGTTCTTGGTGCGGTAATGTGATCGGCACAGCAGAGTGATCTCATCTCTGCGTGCCTGATCACAGTGGAAGCAGAGACACCGGGGAGAAACGCTGGAGGAGGTAAGTAAAGCTTTTTTATTTTCGGATGAGCAGCAGCATGGGGGCCATATCTAACACATGGGGGGCATGTGACATCACAGGGGGGCGCAGGCTCATATAATATGCACAGCTCCCCCAGCCCGTCACTGCGGTGCGGTTTCAGCACCACGGTGATGGACAGCGGCTGTGCATATTAAATGAGCGGGAGCAGGAGATCTAACACTGCCGCCCGCAGCTTCACCAGCCCCCAGAACAGCTTCAGAGCTGCCCCACCTCCCCTGGACCCTGCAGTGTGTATATATATACCCCCCTCCCCCCGTATATTCGTCTTATAAGACGCACCCCCTACTTTCCCCCAAAATTTTGGGGAACAAAAGTGCGTCTTATAAGGCAAAAAATACGGTAATGCTGTTGCTTTGCAGCTTGGATGTTTTCCCTGTATTTGCATGAGTTTCTTCTGGGTATCAACATTTACACTGCAAAAATATACCAATCTGGAATTTAGATTGTTCTTACTGTCCCCATCGTGGCTCACAAATGTGTGTAAAGCACTGTGAAATATGTTTGTGGTATATACACACGGTCAAAATTATTGGTACCCCTCGTTTAACCCCTTCACCCCCGGGCAATTTTCCGTTTTTCCTTCCGCTCCCCTTCTACCGAGAGCCGTAACTTTTTTATTTTTCTGTCAATCTTGCCATATTGGGTTTATTTCTTGCTTGGCAAAAAAAGTGCGATTGCATGATTGTTTTGGGGATACTTTATTCACAGTGTTCACTATATGGTAAGACTGATGTGTTGGTGTGATGCCTCAGGTTGGTACGAGTTCGTAAATACCAAACATGGATAGGTTTACTTTTATCTAAGGGTTAAAAAAACTCTGAAGTTTGTCCCAAAAAAGGGCGCTTTTTTGCGCCATTTTCCGTGATCCTTAGCGTTCTCATTTTTCAAGATCTATGGCTCAGTGACGGCTTATTTTATGCATCTTGAACTGACGTTTTAACAGTACAATTTTTTGCGCAGAAGCGCCATTTTGTTCGCCTGTTATCACATTTTGCGCAAAATTTGCAGCAACCAAAAAACATAATTTTGGCATTTGGAAGTTTTTTGCCGCTACGCCGTTTACCCATTGGATTAATGGATTAAGTGATTTTATATATTGATTGCGTTTCTGAACGTGGCAATACCAAATGTGTGTATATTTTTTATTTTTTTAACCCTTTAATTTTCAATGGGGCGAATGGGGGGTGATTTGAACGTTTAGGTTTTTTTATTTTTTTCACAAAATTTTAAAACACTTTTTTTTTTACTTTTTTTTTTCAATTTTACTAGTACCCCTAGGGGACTATAACAATCAGCAGTATGAACACTCTTTCATTTCTCCAGATCACCGCTACACAGCTGAGATCTGCAGAATAGCAGCTCTCCTATTACAAACAGCAGTCTGCCAGATGTAAGAGGAAGTGATTCATGATAGCTACAGGAGTCATCACATGCCCCTGTGCTACCATGGCAACCATCGGATCCATGTGATCATGTCATGTGACTTCCAATGGAACCAGGTAAGTGCTTACTGCGGCCCGCTATTACATCACGCTGTGACATTTTCACTTCAGAAGAGCCCAATGTTTTCCTCTTGGGTGTTTTTAGCTGTGTTTTGGGTCATTATTATATCCTGTTGCAAGTCCCATGACCTGCGACTGAGACCAAGCTTTCTGACACTGGGCAGCGCATTTCTCTCTAGAATCCCTTGATAGTCTTGAGATTTCATTGTACCTTGCAAAGATTCAAGACACCCTGTGACAGATGCAGCAAAGCAACCCCAGAACATAACAGAGTCTCCTCCATGTTTCACAGTAGGGACAATGTTCTTTTCTTGATATGCTTCATTTTTCCGTCTGTGAACAGAGCTGATGTGTCTTGCCAAAAAGTTCCATTTTTGTCTCATCTGTCCAGAAGCTTTGTGACTTGTGAACATGTAGTTTGGCAAATATTTCAACAATAGTGTCCTCCTTGGTCATCTCCCATGAAGTCCACTTTGGCTCAAACAACGATGGATGGTGTGATCTGACACTGATGTTCCTTGAGCTTGAAGTTTACCTTTAATCTCTTTAGAAGTTTTTCTGGGTTCTTTTGTTACCATTCGTATTATCCGTCTCTTTGATTTGTCGCCAATTTTCCTCCTGTAACCACGTCCAGGGAGGTTGGCTACAGTTCCATGGATCTTAAATTTATGAATAATATGTGCAACTGTAGTTACAGGAACATCAAGCTGCTTGGAGATGGTCTTATAACCTTTACCTTTAACATGTTTGTCTATAATTTTCTTTCTAATCTCCTGAGACAACTATTTCCTTTTCTTCCTCTGATCCATGTTAAGTGTATGTCACCAAACAGTACAGTGAGTATCTGTAGCCCTATATACAGTCCCACTGACTGATTACAAGATTGTAGACACATGTGATGCTAATTAGTGGACACACCTTGATTTATCATGTCCCTTTTGTCACATTATTTTCACGGGTACCATCATTTCTGTCCAGGACTAATTCATGAATTTTATTTTTTAAAAAGTTCTATGGCAGCATGGTTGAAAAGCAATGACCGACTTTGTTTTGTTTATTTTCATAGATTTTTTTATGTATAACTTTTTTCAGATTCAAGTTATTTCTTTGACCATTGTGGGTTTTTCTTTCACTAAACGAGGGGTACCAACAATTTTGACCACGTGTGTATGTGTTACGTGGCTCAGGGCGGTAGCCATGGGTGACATACTCGCTTTCTACATCTCAGCATGCTACAGAAAGATGGCGATCCTGGTCGTGTGTATTGGTACTGTTGCTGCTGTGGACACTTTAAGGTTCAGCCCAGTCACTTTCTGTGCAGCGCCAGACCCTTTTATCACCAAGATGAGGAAATCAGGCAAGTTTGTAAAAACAGAATCCTTTTTACTGAAGAATAAACTTATGTTCAAAGGATAGCAGGTATTACACTTGTAGTTTCTTCTGTACAATAAAGAGGCACATGCATAGTGGTTGTGGACATCAGCACAATACTTGTGAACATTTTGGATGAACAGCACGGCAATAGGGGTGTCATGCTCGGAGATGATGAAGTCAGTCCGAAAACACCGTGTGACGTCGGCATTCAGACCTATGGGCTACAAAAAACTCCAAGCACAAAGGAAAACACAAGGGACACCTAAACAATCATGGACCCTAGCTTGGGGGGGGGGGAAGGGACACCTCCTACATTCTCCTAAAGCTGTATCTAAGCTCCCTAGTATCCCTATATGGGGTGTTTCAACCAGTTGCCGAGCCGGATAACTAATCTCTCTCTATCCCTGCAAAACACCCTGGCTAGTGAGATGACCGGCGGGAGACACTAGTCCCACTGAGGCACTAATAAACTGAAATGGATTTATTCACACATCATGGATCCGTGAGTAAGATCTGTGAAACTCAGAGTAGGTTCTATTCTGATACAATTTGCGAATAAGACTTGACCTATGGGGATGCCATCTGCTTCCGTTTGTCTAAGGCTATGTTCACATGTTGCATTTTTGCAGAATTTTTTTTTGCAGCACAAAACCTGGTTTTGCACTTTTTCATTGCTTTCTATCATGAAAAAACACTGCAAAATGCTGAAAGAATTTACATGCTGCAAAAGTAAAAAACGCATCAATTTTCCAATTTAGTCACAGAAAAAAAAACAAATATGTGCATGAGATTTCTGAATTCCAATAGCTTTTGCTAGTCCTTTAAATGCAGCCTTTCATTTGCATAACAACATCAGCAAAAAAACGCAACATGTGAAGATATTCTAAGGCTGAGACCGCACTTTGCGTTTCCACCTGCGTTTCAGCTGCTTTTTAGGTCTGTTTTGAGATGCACCTTTTTCATGCCAAAAGGCATGCGTTTTGATTTCACAGCAAAGTCTATGGAAAATGGGGATTTCTAGACCGCACTTTGCGTTTCTAAACGCTGCGTTTAATTTGCATATTTTGTGGCAAAAACCATGCGTTCAAAGAAGCAGCATGTCAATTGTTTTTGCCATTTTGGGTGCGTTTTGGTAACATTGAAGTCAATGAGAAATGGCAAAAACCAAGATTCCTTCAAATTTCTGCGTTTTACCTGCTTTTTCAGTGCAGAAAACATGCGTTTTGGACATCAAAATAATGATTTGATATGTCCCTTTACACACACACATAGTCCGACAATTAAATTTAAGAAAAATATGCATTTATTGCTATTTTAGAGATAAAATGTATATTACTGCTATAATTTAATGAAATATATCTATTTTCATTATTTTTCCCATTAATATAGATATGATCCTGTTTTTTTCTCTTTTTTCATGATGTTTGACTGTTTAAACTTTATTTAGCAGTGTCTTGATGTTCAAAACGCATCTGTCAAAACGCAGGTGAAAAAGCATGTAAACAGCTCTGAAAAAGCATCAAAAGCGGTAAATACACATGCGTTTTCAGCGCTAAAGTTCTGAAAAAGGCAACTTTGGTCAAATCAATTAAGCCAAAAACGAAAGTTTAGAAATGCAAGTAGGAGAACGCAAAGTGCGGTCTCAGCCTTAGGCTCCCAATTTGCATCTGTGTCTCACGGATCCATTGCTTCGTGATAAACTTGAATATCATGCGACCATCAAAGGTTTTTTTTATCGACCTGGAAGCAAGAACACCTTTTCAGTGAAAAAAAGCAAGAGAAATAAGAGAAGCAACTAGGATGAAACTAGGATGACACCTCAGATGGAAAAAAATATTTATCTTGGATGGTAACACCCGGATGTGTGAATCTGGCCATAGAATCATGTTTACTCTTGAAACAAAATGCAAAAAACAATAATAAATCGTCCTGATAAGCTTTTAATAAAGTTAAAATACAAAGACAAAGACCGAAATCGAAAGATATTAAAAAACCTAGCAGTGCATAATAAATACACAGGAGCACAAACCATAAGTTGCCCCTTATAAACCCTATTTTCTGAACTTGTAATATGTGAAGTGCTGAGGGTATATTTCATGCCTTAAACAACCCCTTGTCATCTCTGTTTCTCCCCAAAAAACATCAATTACTATATTCACCTCTGATACCAGTGTCATTCCAGCGGTGTCAGCACTGCCTCTCCTGGTGATCACGTAGCATTGTTATGTCACGCAATGCCCGGGAGAGGTAGTGCCGACACCATTGGAGCAGCACCAACACCAGACGTGAGCATGGATGCAGTTGTTTTGGTGGGGGAAACATAAAACATAAGAATAAAGATGGGGCTGGCCAAGTAGTGGACAACCCCATTAATTGCCTATGAGACTGCAGGAAATAGTGAGCATTGTACTGGACTTTCTATGGCAGTATAATAGGAAGTGGTCAAGCACCTCCACTCCACTCCACGTCAGCGCTCTGCAGAGCCCGTTCTCAGTTTTATGATGTTGCAATCTCAAAATTACAGGGGTCCCAGTGGTTAGAAAAGCAGTGATCAGCAACTTATCACCTATTCGATAGGGCAGAGCTTCTTATTTTGGGAAAATCCCTTTAAATATTAGTCCAAATACTGGCAGGTGATGGGTAGATATAGCTTTATTTATATTCACTAATAATGAAGCTGACAACATTAGTGCTGTGTATCTATTACATTATTTCTCCAATTCCTTTTAGATTGTAAGCTCATGTGTGCAGTGATGACTTCTCTTCTTTTGTTTCATTGAAGGTTAATTTGCTTTATTTGTCATGTTACATTCTCAAATATACAGCGACTGTTACCACTATATTATTTTATTATTTAATATAATATTAATATACTATATGATAGAAATAATACAGTGTAAACAGAGTGGCTGTTACGGCGGTGCCTCATCTGTCCAGCAGGTGGCACTCTGCTCTCTGAGACATGACAGCTGTGTCAGCACAGTGTCCTAGTCTTGTGGAGTCATCCCTCCTTTCCTTATCAATTCATTAGTTAAAAGCATTTTATAGTCTCTGGTTTATTTAATAATCTATTATAACATTGTATTGTGCTTTGTAGCAGTTTGTAATTGCTGAAATATTTTGAAAAGCTTTTTAAAAACTGAAAACATAAAACTCATTTGTGCTAAGACCTTTGATCGTCAGACAACATCCGGCACCTGTGAAAACAGGACTCATTGAAGTGTTCAAAAATTAGCCACGCTGAGCCAACAAAAATAATCCTCATCTATATCACAGACACTGGGCCGGGTGCTGGAGAAGATCAAAACTTTGTACAACATTAACACCGTCATGTGGTCACCAACTTTTCTGTCTATTTTATAAATTGAAGTTGCATTAAAAAAAAATCACAATTTTGCAAATTTTTTGTACCTTTTGTGTCAATCAAATGACTTTTCAAAAAAGTAGGAGGGACAAGCAGAAGGAGGGTGTGGATGAGGGCAATGACATGCCAACAGGTACACTATGAATTGTGCCATAAAGTGGGCTTAACACGCTACGACAGCTAGCGATATCGATCGTCGTGTGTGCGATATCGTGTGTTCGCTGCCGTAGCGAATATTATCGCTACGGCAGCGTCACACGCACTTTCCTGGTCGTCGTCGTCGCTGTGACTGCCGAACAATCCCTCCCTCAAAGGGGAGGGACGTTTGGCATCACAGCGACGTCACCGCGACGTCACTAAGCGGCCGGCCAATCAAAGCGGAGGGGCGGAGATGAGCAGGACGTAACATCCCGCCCACCTCCTTCCTTCTGTATTGTGGCCAGCGGCAGGTAAGGAGACGTTCCTCGCTCCTGCGGTGTCACACACAGCGATGTGTGCTGCCGCAGGAGCGACGAACAACATCGATAATCAACCATTACTGATTTTTGGTTTTGAGACGACCTCTCCATGGTGAACGATTTTCACCATTTTTGAGGTCGCTTAAGGTCGCTGGTCAGTGTCACACGCTGCGATATCGTTAATGACGCCGGATGTGCGTCATTAACAACGTGACCCCGACGATAAAACATTAACAATATCGTAGCGTGTAAAGCCCCCTTTACATTCAGTGGAAATCAAAGCCACCTCATTGCTGAAACCAGTTCTGTGGGTTTAGAGAAGTCCTAATTCGACCAGGAAGGAGCATGGGGTATCACTGAAGTGATTGGAGGAGAGAAGGGAAGGTCAGAGCTGGGAATCTCTCTAGATGTACACTGTCACTAGTGAATTGCAAATTTAACAGCAGAATATGCCGTCTGAAACTGAAGCTAAGATTGAGTCTCTGCAGGACAAGAAGTATCGTCCATGCTACCGTTTGTTGAAACCCTGTATGAGTAATTACAGTAAAGGCATTTTTCACTTTTTTAAAACAGATCATTGACTCACTGATTAATTGGGTATTTTTAAGGTCTCCATACCATCATACCCCTTGTGGTTCGAAGAGAGGTTGTTATGACTGAGTTCTATCGCTGCACACTAAAAAGCCAACAATGTATAAGGGAACTCGGGTACTGCATGAGTGCTATATGAAAAAATGAGATTTTTAGTTTATGTATTGGCCAATGCATGTAAGCCCGGAATCAACGGCAAAGTAATCTCTATAATCCGGTTACCTAACTTAAATGCAATATCAAGGTTAAAAACAAAGTAGGATGAGAAAGAAAATGAGAGAGGAAGGAGTTGAGGAGAGAAGTTTGCGGTAGTAAAGAGACAGGTGTCAAGACAGACAAAGAAATCTTGAGACACACACTGAAAGTAGCAAAGACTCTGCAAAGACCTGAGTAGAAAGATCAGCCACTCAGAGGAGAAAGTAGCTGGAGAGCGAGAGAGCAAGCTCCAAGGACAGAGGGATCCTGTGGGGTGGACATCCAGGGCTACAGTAGGATGTAGGAGCCATTCTGACAATGTCGGTGTTGAGGGCTTTAAATAATGGCGCTTGGAGTCCGTGCGTGCGCAGATGGAGCTCTAGGCTCAAGATCTCTATCTGCGCATGCGCTGCCTCCGGGCAGCATTTCTTTGAAGTCCTCACTACCTACAGCATGGAGCAGAGCCAGCACAGAGCAGAGTCAGGACAGAGCAGCGTCAGGACAGAGCAGAGCCAGCACAAAGCAGAGCCAGGACAGAGCAGAGCCTGCAGCCCCAGCACAATGGTAAGACACTACCAGATTATAAAACAGACACCATGTATTTTTTTTTTACCTTTCTTCCCCTCTAAATTATCAGATGTAACTCTGGGATAATCTGATGCGTCTTATAAAATGAAAAATATGGTATATTCGAATTTGGTAACTTTAAAGCCATCAACACACAATGGAAAAACCAAGCTTTCATACAGGTCCATTGACAGGAAAATAAAAACAAAAAGGGTATCGAAAGTGGCAGCACAAGCCAAAATTATTTTGTGTGCAATTGCAGCACCCTGGGGTAACAGGTGCCGCAGAGGACTGCATTACCCCGGGATCCTGGAAGACCAATGCTGGTAACTGCACCACACACACATAAACTGCCCTCTTCCCAGGCTGAGCAACGTGTTTAGAGGGGTAGCTGCCCATTGGCTGGGACCTACCCAATCCGGTAGCCAGAAGCTCAGGGGAGGGGAGGGGTCAGTTTTGACAGTTGAGAATAGTCTGAGAGGATGGTGGGAGGTGAAGAAAGTGTCGGTTGTAAAAGATGGTCGGTGTGTGTGGGGTCAAAAGGAGACCCCAGTGAACTAAAGAGGGGACCGGTCGCCTGAAGGGGAATAGAGCTAGTACCCTAAATGACCAAGCACGACGGGGTACAGGACCCTAGTTCGGATGGAAACTTCAGGCCCATCCGATAATCCAGGTGATCAGGGACTTTCATGGTCCATCACCACCAAAGAGCACGGGACACAGTAGCAAAGTGGGAACCTGGGAACAGGGACAGGAGTCCAGCCCTTAAATTGGTTCAAGCTGCCTCCCAGACGTATTCGGGGAAGAGACAGATGGAAAGACCAGGGAGGGACCCTAAGACGCTCCTGGCTACAGGGACCCCCAACTTAATAAAGTGCAAAGGAGGATGAGTTCATTGGGTCGCCATACCAGCACTGGGGCTAAGGGAACCTGGGACCCAAAGAACCAGCACAAACCGGGTTGCTGTACCAGGCAACTGTAAGTAAAGAACAAGTTGCACCGCAGTCCCTGTGTATGTCTGAATTCTTTCTGCACCCCTACAACTGTCAACATCTACACTGGGGCTCAGCCCCACTTGCGGAGGGCCTTGTCACCTAAGCTGCTTATTAATGTCGCGCCCCAGGACCTGGTCGCCACAACAGCATTGCCCCTCCAAAGGGTTGATGCTGAGCCTGGAGGTAATTGGGGGGTCTATTGGCCAGTAAGTTTAACATCCAACGCAGTTCTCCCTCAGGCCAGCAGGGGGAGCTCTGAACCTGGAGTTCCAGGGAGCATTCCTTAAGTCTGACCTGAGGGAGGAGTTAGTGTTCAGTCTGTAGGAGAAAGCAGAGAGTGCAGACGCCGAGTGTGCTGTCCTGTGGAACTGGGGCCTAGAACTGGAGCAGCTTGGCCCAGTGAAGCAGGAGGGGCAGAGAGGCACAGAAGAGACTCGGACATCGGAGTCTGTGGCCACCAGGGCCTAAAATACTCCCTGGTAGCCGAATCCGAAGGGCAGGAGAGCTGCAAGCACCTCTCCCATAAACAGCCCAAAGGTACAGCTGTATCATCAGGGCCCGGTGTGGACTCCAGCAGAGAAGCACCAGAGAGGGCCTGCGCGGCCTACCACAGAGGGAAAGGGATGTACCACCGGTCCCAGCAGCAAGAGGGCTATTGCTAAGTTCAGAGAGCAGGGTCCTATCACAGTAAGGAAAAGAACAGGAGTAGGCCTCATACTCATCTGGCCAAAACGACATCTCAGTTACTTCCAGGCCGGCCGGAGCCCTCTACCACCTGTAACGGTCTCCCAGGACTAACCGTTTGTGAAGTAAAAGAGGAGAAGGTAAAGAGACTGTTGTTTGTGCCTGTTTCTTTCATTGCCTGTCGGCCCTGCACCGTGTTATCCACACAACACCATAGACTCTCACGAGCACCAACAGTGTCCCCGGGGCACCGCTCCACCTGTGGGGAGCAGTACCACCATTGCTGCCATATCATCACCCCGGAGGCCTCACACAGCAGCGGCGGTTTAATAGCCGCAAACCACAGGTGGCGTCACGACAACCATAAACTTTATTCACCAGCCATATTTAATTGATACCCACCAGGGCCACGGAGTCGGGCCCTGCCACCACTGACGACCCCCGGACTAGTCCGGCCCGGCACCGGGTGTCCCATAGCCCTGGGGTGGGCGAGTCAACTTTGGCGTCACGAACAGGATTTCGTGCCCGGTCCCACCGGGTACTGTGCGCCTGCAGAAACTGTGCTTAAAAGACTGTGTTACTGTTTGAAAACTGCCGCCGCCATTAGCCTCGCTGAGCGCAGAAAGAAGGGGGGCGTGCCCGAAAAAGAGCGCGAAGGGAGCGCGCCATCAGAGCGGAGGGTCGTTAACCCCGCGCTACCCGGAAGAGATTTTGAAAAGTGAACGGAGCTTGGTAAGGTTCACTAAGGGGGAGGAAGATGTCCGACTCAGAGGGAGAGCAGGTGGCTGCCATAGGCCGAGACATTGCAGCACCAGCCGAAGCAATCCCGGTCGCCGTCGCCCCAGCCCCCGCTGTAGTGCCGGTAATGCCGATCACAATGCCGTACATTCCGGGAGCAGAATGGCTGCCGCAGTACTCCGGGGAGTCACATACCCTGAGCGACTTCAGAGAAAGGCTGCACAGCTTGTTTAGGGTGTATCCTCTGACTGAGAGCCAGAAGGTGGGCATACTAATGGGGCAGCTAGCCAGCGCGGCCCAGTGTGAAGTGAAGTCCTGGCCTGACACAGATAAAGGGACAGCAACCCAGATACTGGCTAAGTTAAAGAGTACTTTTGACACCCGCACCGCAGCAGAAATAAAAATGAGATTCTTTGGGTGCAAACAACGGGCCACAGACAGCATACGGGACTATGCCTTAAACCTGCAAGAGGCCCTGAAAGCAATTAAACAGGTGGACCCAGAGAGCGTACGTGAAGAAGACAAACTCCTAACTGAGCAGTTCATAGAAGGGCTCCTGTCAGATGCCCACAGGACACAGCTGTGTATCATGGTCCTGCAGAACCCTGCTCTGGACTTTGCAAAGTTTAAGGACCAGGCCATCCGGGTACTGAGAGAATCTACACCGAATGACCCAGTACCCCTCCGGCCTCTTGCTATCACGTACCTCGGGGTGGTGCCTGCAACACGAGCTGCTGCGGGGGCTGAGGCGCAGTCCCTGGATAAGGATCCCACTGCAGAGCTCAGACAGCAGGTCCAGGAGCTGACCAAGACTGTAGCTGCCCTTGCAAAGACCGTGCAGTCTCTACAAGTGACCTTATTGCCTGCAAGAATCGAGTTGGCCTCCAGCCCAGATGATGTCCCACGGATGAGACAGAGGAGGATTCCGCCGACCCGAGGGAAAAACACAGTCCGGTATGATTAAACGGGACAACCGATCTGCCGCTGCTGCAGCCAGGTGGGCCACATTGCACGACACTGTCCTTTAAATGGGCCGAACCTGGGGCCAGGAGCCAACCCCCAGGTGTAAGGAAGCCCGGCTCAACCCCCAGTCGCAGCAAGTATGTGGGATGACGCCCGGTCCTTCCTATTGTGCTGGACGGGATCCCCTTGAATGCCCTCCTGGATACGGGGTCCCAGGTAACAACCATCCCTTATAAACTGTACAAAAGATATTGGGCTGATTCAGACATTGACCATGGCCCAGATGATGATTTAACGATTGTGGCCAGTAATGGTCAGCCCTTGCCTCAAATTGGGTATAAGGAAGTAACCATTAAAGTGGGGCGGGTAGAATTGCCGTGTCAGGGGATGATAATTGTAGATATTGATCGCAAAGAATCTAACCCACTGCTAACCATTGGTACAAATGTGATGGAAAATTGTATTGCCGAAGTGATAATTTTGTTGCAACAGGCGTCTGAAAATGCCAGCTCCGGGCAGCAGCGTGCCCTACAGAGGGAGATCAGAGCCCTGATGAGGAGGCAGCAGGTAGAGCTGGCCGGAGGAGAAATTGGCAGTGTGAGGGTAAGTGACCCCCTCCCCATTGCAATACCCCCCAAAAGTGAAATGTTGATATGGTGTCGGGCAGCAATAGGCCTCAAGGGTCAAGATTACCAGGCCCTGGTAGAACCTGTGTATTCAGAAAGTAGGCCTGGAGTCCTGATAGCCAGAGGGGTAGCAGACGTCCACAAGGGAAGAGTGCCCGTCCGCGTCCTGAATTGTGGGGAGGAGGAAGCCAAATTGCCCCGGTACGCCACGGAAGCAAAACTGTACACTGTCAGTAACAATACCATCAAAGCAGTGGAACCCTTGATCCCGTCCGACCAGGTGGAAGACAATGGCTCCAAGGGACAGCTGGAGGACTGGTGCCAAAAATTACATGTGGGCACCGACTCCACCCCCTCACACCAAAAGCATGGGGTTTATCGGGTGGTACAGGAATACGAGCGGGTCTTCAGCAAACACCCCCTAGATTTTGGGCAGGTAAAAGGGGTCAAACATCAAATCCCCACTGGTGACCATCATCCCATTAAAGAAAGATACCGCCCTGTACCCCCAGCACAGTATCAGCGTGCCAAAGAAATGTTACGGGAAATGAAGGAGGCCGGGGTTATCAGAGATAGTTGTAGCCCCTGGGCAGCTCCACTAGTGCTCGTAAAGAAAAAAGATGGTACAATGAGAATATGCGTAGATTACAGACAAATTAACCGCATTACACATAAAGATGCTTATCCACTACCCAGAATAGAGGAGTCACTTACAGCCTTAAAGTCAGCTAACTATTTCTCCATCTTGGATCTCACCAGTGGGTATTGGCAGGTTCCCATGACTTGGGTCATGTGGTCAGCGCAGAAGGTGTGGCACCTGATCCAGAGAAAGTCACAGTAATCAAGGACTGGCCGAGACCCACCACGGTAAAGGAGGTGCGGCAGTTCCTTGGGCTGGTGGGTTACTACCGAAGGTTTATTGATGGTTTCACAAAGATAGCAGCGCCTCTCCAAGATCTCCTGGTGGGCCAGCCAAAGAAGGCTAAGAAGCAAAGCCCTCCATTTGAATGGAACAGCCAAATAGAAACGTCTTTTGTCCGGCTGAAAGGGGCTCTCACGGGAGAAGAAATTCTGGCCTACCCTGACTACAGCCAGCCGTTTGTACTGTACACAGACGCCAGCAACGTGGGCCTGGGAGCAGTTCTGTCCCAGGTGCAGGGAGGCAGAGAGAAGGTGATAGCTTACGCCAGCAGGAAGATTCGTCCCACAGAAAGGAATCCAGAAAACTACAGTTCCTTCAAGCTGGAGTTCCTCGCTATTGTTTGGGCAGTGACTGAACGCTTCAAGCACTATCTGGCGTCGGCCAAGTTCACCATCTTCATGGACAACAATCCGTTGACACATCTGGCAACAGCCAAGCTAGGTGCGTTGGAGCAGCGATGGATGGCCCGGCTGTCTAGCTTTGACTTTACCATCAAGTACCGGGCTGGCAAGAAGAATAACAATGCTGATGCGCTGTCCAGAATGCCTCACTTACCTGAGTCTGGAGAAGACCTGGATGAACTCGAAGAGATAGAGTTGCCGGCTTTCCATCACCAAGGTGTTTCCCAGTGTGAGCATGCTGTAGGAGAGAAGCGCTCGAGCCAGCACGAGGTCTCAGTCAACCCATTACTCCACCATAATTGGGAAGAGACACAGAACGGTGACCCGGCCGTGTGATTGGTCAAAGAAAAGCTAGCACAAGCTGAGACCCATCTTGGCCCAGATGCTCCAGAAGAAGCCCAGCAGCTGTGGAAGGAGAGGGGACGCCTGTTCACCTACCAAGGCAAGCTATGCAAGAGATATGTCAACTGGCGAATGAATGAACTCGTCTGGCAGATAGTGGTCCCACAGAGGGATTCTCCAATGGTCCTAGCAGCTTACCATGATAAAGCAGGACACTTCGGGTGGAAGAAGTTGGAGACCCTACTCTGTGATCGGTTCTACTAGGTGCACATGAGAAAGACAGTCGAGAAGTGGTGCCGAGACTGTGGTCCGTGTAACCTGAGGCGGAAAGATGGTGCCAGCCAGAGGTCTCCCCTACAGCCAATTGTCACGAAGCAGCCCCTCGAGTTGGTGGCCCTGGACCACGTGAAGTTAACACCGAGCCGGTCAGGCTATGTTAACGCCCTCACCATTGTGGACCATTACTCTCGTTTCCTGGTAGTAGTGCCTATGAAAGACCAGACAGCCAGAACAGCAGCTAGAGCGTTTCAGGCATACTTTTGTCGACCTCACGGTTACCCTGAAAGGGTACTGACTGATCAAGGTCCTGCATTCGAGGCAGAAGTGTTTCAAGAGTTCTGTAACATGTACGGCTGTAAGAAAATCAGAACAACACTGTACCACCCCCAAACCAATGGATTGTGCGAGAAGATGAACCACGTGGTTATTGATATGCTCAAGACTCTACCTCTGGAAGAAAGAAACCAATGGCCAGAGAAGTTACCAGATCTGGTAGACCTGTATAACCATAGCCCAGTAAATTCGACCAACTGCAGCCCTGCTTACCTGATGCGAGCAAGACCTGGCAAGTTACCTGTAGACTTGGAGATGGGAACTGTGTCACCTGAAGCAGTTCAAGAGATAGAAGATTGGGATACAGAGCGACAACAGCAGTACCGCAAAGTTCAGGAATGCGTAGAAAAGAGCCTGTCCCAAGTAAGAACGAGACAAGAACAGAACTACAATCAAACGGCCCCAGCAACTCCCTTAGCACCTGGAGAACAGGTCCTCAAGAAAAAGCGGAGGGCGCATAAATTAGATGATCATTGGGAGAATGAACCCTACACCATTATTCCCTCCAACTTTGACAATAGTAAGGTATGCCTCATAAGCAAGGATGAAGGCAAGACCTATCAAACAGTTTCTAGAGACCGCCTGAAAGCGTGCCCTGAGCGGTGCAAAATCCAAAAAGAAGTAGAAGAAATACAAGAAAGTCCCCAAATTCAAGAAAAGGAGGAAGACATGATCCAAACAATCCTCGGAAAATTCCCCAAAACTTGGACCCGAATCAATAACGCAATAGTGGTACCAGTCTTGACGTTCCCGCAGTTGGTCGAGCCGGAGACAGAAGAGGTTCCAGATCCACCTAAGGAACTGTCCGTCCCAACACAAGATGACGCGCCAGCAGAAGAACAGGAGAATCAACCCCCTGCCAGTGGTGAACCTGTCGTGCCCTTGGCGAATCTGAGACCCCGTAGGCAACCATCACGCATACCTGTCAGGGTTAAGCCTACCAGTAACATGGAGGGGGCAGACACTCCAAGTAGTCAGGGACAAACCTCAGAGCTACGCCGGTCCCAACGTAGCACTCGGGGACAGCCCCCCGCAAGGTATAGAACATAGAAAGTAAAATACCTAACAGAGTGTAAATAGTTATGTGAAAATGTCTTGTATGTAATGTTTTGGTTTAGGTGATTAAGTAAATGGACAATTGGGCCACTGGACTATGGGTGGCCAACTCTCTAATTGTACATAGTTAGCACCAGTGTGCTCAACACCCCTGAAGAAAAACCCGTTCGGTGTGCATAGAGTGGGGTCAGCAATGCTCTGACGCATGCCCAGAGCCTACGTTGGGGGTTTTATCGCGGCGGGTCCCCCATGGAGCAGTGTAATGGACACCCGGCAGGGAGCCACACTGGACTCTTATAGTATTGTTTAAGTTTGTAACGTTTAAGAAAGTGTGGCTCCCATAATGGGATGAAATGTTCTAACATGTTATGTTTTGTTTCTTCAGTCCGGGAGTACTGAGTTTAACTAAGGGGGAGTGTGGCTCCCCAGGACCTGGTCGCCACAACAGCATTGCCCCTCCAAAGGGTTGATGCTGAGCCTGGAGGTAATTGGGGGGTCTATTGGCCAGTAAGTTTAACATCCAACGCAGTTCTCCCTCAGGCCAGCAGGGGGAGCTCTGAACCTGGAGTTCCAGGGAGCATTCCTTAAGTCTGACCTGAGGGAGGAGTTAGTGTTCAGTCTGTAGGAGAAAGCAGAGAGTGCAGACGCCGAGTGTGCTGTCCTGTGGAACTGGGGCCTAGAGCTGGAGCAGCTTGGCCCAGTGAAGCAGGAGGAGCAGAGAGGCACAGAAGAGACTCGGACATCGGAGTCTGTGGCCACCAGGGCCTAAAATACTCCCTGGTAGCCGAATCCGAAGGGCAGGAGAGCTGCAAGCACCTGGCCCATAAACAGCCCGAAGGTACAGCTGCATCATCAGGGCCCGGTGTGGACTCCAGCAGAGAAGCACCAGAGAGGGCCTGCACGGCCTACCACAGAGGGAAAGGGACGTACCACCAGTCCGAGCAGCAAGAGGGCTATTGCTAAGTTCAGAGAGCAGGGTCCTATCACATTAAGGAAAAGAACAGGAGTAGGCCTCATACTCATCTGGCCAAAACGACATCTCAGTTACTTCCAGGCCGGCCGGAGCCCTCTACCACCTGTAACGGTCTCCCAGGAATAACCGTTTGTGAAGTAAAAGAGGAGAAGGTAAAGAGACTGTTGTTTGTGCCTGTTTCTTTCATTTCCTGTCGGCCCTGCACCGTGTTATCCACACAACACCATAGACTCTCACGAGCACCAACAGTGTCCCCGGGGCACCGCTCCACCTGTGGGGAGCAGTACCACCATTGCTGTCATATCATCACCCCGGAGGCCTCACACAGCAGCGGCGGCTTAATAGCCGCAAACCACAGGTGGCGTCACGACAACCATAAACTTTATTCACCAGCCATATTTAATTGACACCCACCAGGGCCACGGAGTCGGGCCCCGCCACCACTGACGCCCCCCGGACTAGTCCGGCCCGGCACCGGGTGTCCCATAGCCCTGGGGTGGGCGAGTCATTAACACCAGCCTCAGCAATGTGAGACTATGCAGCGGCGGCTTCTACACAATGCCGCATACCGCAAGTGGCGTCACGGACATTAAAAAAACTATCTATCCCCTGTAAATATAACCCCCTTTACAAGCGGCCCCTGGGGTCACGGAAGCGGGCACTGGCCACCACTGACATAGACTCTGAGAACCGGACGCCCGGGTCCGATCAGCTCCCCTGCAGGCCCTGGGGCGTGGCACAAAGCTCTGAATTTTTTTCCCCTCCATTTGAATGAACAGAACAGAACAGAACAGAAATGAACTTTGCAGGTTTTACATCGCTGTAATCATATTGATCTGGAGAAAAATGTCTCAGGATTTTTTTTTCTTGCTTTTCAATACATTGGATGGTAATATCAATGGAGTCTACAACTCAAGGGGAAGAAGGGAAGGAAAATCCAATAGCGCAAAAATGGGGGAAAAAAAATAAATTCTTAAGGAGTTAAGAAAAAAATGTTAAGCACTAATTGTTTGCTCTGGGCAACAAAACAGTTTTTCTCTGCCTGTATAAATGAGGACTATTATATTCTTGTTTGTGGTATTTTTTGTTGATCCTGGTGACGTATAGTAAGTGATGTTTGTTGTGTTTTGTGCAGATAGAGTTTTTTAAGGGATTTAGAAAATTGGGCCTAAAAAGAACAAATATTAAACTCAGATGGGAATGAAAGCTGCTAATCTGCGTAGTACCCTCTGTTCTCTGTGTTGTGAATTCCGCATTTATAGGATGATGATGCTTTCCGATTCCTGACCACCGAGGCCAATTTCCGGCCAATATGGTAGCATAAATTCAAAAGAAAAATATGCGTGTAAACAAGTCTCATATGTTTTACATACGGTATTTATTACGGGTTTTTTTTTTCCATGGAAAGCATTGCCACAAGAAAAAACACCCCAAGAGGTTGTACTGATGCCAGAAACGAAAAAAAATTGTCTGAAAGAAATAAAAGATTTTCTAAAATATCATCTTCAAATTCACTCTTCGCGAACATCTGGACCACGAATATTATATTCTTGCAGCCACGGTAGAGTCACCAAACACAACACAGGAACATATTCATTGACAAACAGCTCTATGGTATCTCTAGGGATCATCAATGCAAACAGGAAGCCGGAGGTAGGACTCCTGGAGGGGAAGCCATTCTTTTGTTGTGGTTGCAGCATAGTGAAGAGCAGGAGGAGCCGGTATTGATGGTAAACACGATCCTAAATTACAGTCATTTAGAGATAATACGAATGACATCTGTTATATTTTTGGATGGTAAATAATAATACAGCAATAAATGTGCAGCAATGTCCCCATAGGTGACTTGCTTATACAACATATAAGGTGGCCATACACATTACGTCATTGATAACTAATTAGACCGAGAGACTGACTGAGCATCTAATGTGTATATGGGAAAGCGGGATAGGGCATGTTGAATCGCAGCTCTGATCCTTCTGATAAAGCTTCCCCTGGAGGCGTCTGTAGTTCTCTTTCTTCATACAAAACCCATGTGCATCAAGCGTAGGGCGGTCATTAGGAGTCCAGCTTGTTCAGACAGCTGTTAGTGAAAGTGTATAGCCAGCTTTAAAATATATTTTATATCAAAGGGAATGTCAGATTTAATAATAATAATAATAATAATAATAATAAAAAGGAGAGTTTTAAGTCCAGGCCCCGCCATCTCTCAGAGTGAATAATGGCTTTAAAGGGAATCTGTCAGCAGGTTTTAGACACCTCATCTGAGTGCAGCAAGATGTATGCAAAGACATCCTGAATCTATCGATACTGTCTAGTATCTACCAAGGCCAGGCAGCAGACAGGGGGTGGGAATAGATACCAAGACCTGACCCACATATTCCTTTCCTGTTGCACCTGTCAATCAAACAGCAGTGCATTGCTGGAACTTTACTTGCACATGTTTCTAAAGTAAAACATCCAGTCTCTGAACAAAAGCTATGCTTACATTCAGCATCCTAGCCCCAGTATAGCACTGGCTTTACTTTATATATGAAAATCCTGATTGTTGGTTCCCTTTAAACAATAGTGACTATGTAAAGGAAATCTGTCCGCTGCGTTAGCCACCCTAAAACATCTCCATGGCTGTATTGTATCTTTTTCTTGCTTTTTTACAATCCCCTTTTTGCTGCTTAGAAATTGCTGAATAAATGTAAGATTAACTTTTAACCTTGCGCCCAGTGCAATTGCTGGTGTTAGGCTTTGTTCGCACGTACCTGCTGAATATTCTGCAGCGATTTGACAGCACATGTGCATTTCAAATTGCTGCAGAAACAATGCATAATGGATGCAGTGCAGTGTTTCAGCAGAATAAATGCAGATTTCATGCGCTATGGCTGCTGCTCTACCATAGACAGAGTGGGAGCAGCATCAAAAGCGCACGGAATAATTGACATGCTGCTTTTTTGAACGCACGGATTTGGGTCAAAATTTTGGCATCCAAATCGCTGCGTACAAAAAAGCAACATGCGCACGTATCATGCACAATCTACATAGATTGTGCTGGGGACGCAGGACGCATGCATTTACGCTGCAGTGCAATACGCAGCGTAAATGCATATAAGTATGCAACGTGCACATGAGTCCTTATACTGATTCTGAAACAAATAGAAAAGAAAAAAAAATAGAAAAGAAAAAAATCCAGCTCACCCAATATGAATGGAGACCAAAGATGGGGAGGACGGTGCACGGATGAAATAGCTGACCTGGCTGTGAACTCCAAGTAGAAAAAAGTGATTCCAGCATCCAAATCCATAAAATAAAATCCTCTGTTGATTAGGTATGTGTGGCGCCCCTGAGGCTTCCGTCGCCACAGAGACATTGCACCCCAGCAGAGGTGTGATGTCCCATCCTGGGTAAGGAAAGGAGTGAACGCCGGTCCACAGGCAAATTCACACTACACCCATTGTTAGGTACACACAGGGACCAGGGACAGTGGCAGCAACCCTCCCATGCTGCATGCTGGGAGGGGCCGTAAGACCCATCCCTGCTCCCATAGGGTGGTAGCTTAGCAACTGGGGGGTGGGAGGAGCCACCCTAGAGCAGAGTAGACAAGGAAGGTCAAGAGAGAGAGTTTCAGTTTACCTCAGGGAGGAGGGGAGTGAGGAAGCCTGCGGGAGGCAGAGAAGGGAGCTGAGGATAGAGCTCTAGTCAGACAGGAGCAAGGAAAGAAAGTGACGCTTCCTGGTGAAGACCCTGGGACTCAGAGGGTCCAGGTGACACCAAGCCGAGAAAAGAAGGGATTCCAGGGCCACTGCAAGGCTTACGAGCGCAGGGCCTGTTCCACAAAGTCATTCGGTGGAGGGATCAAGCTGCAAACAGGGGACGATCCCTAGAAACCGGAGGAGGAAAAATCATCTCCAACAGGAAAAACTGAGGCCCAGGGAAAGTTGCAAACTCCCCGGGCCACAGCCCACAGCAGAACCTTCAGAAAGGGGGTAAATAACCGACAGGCGAGCTCCCAGCCCGGAGGCTGTTGTGGAGGCCGAGCCAGGTTCATCCAACAAGGGCAAGGCTTAAGGAGACAGCTAAAGACAGAGACACAATAGAGGGGTGTACCGGCTTTTACCCCCAGATCTACCCAGGATCGGCGGAGGTCCCTGACAGTGGGTCTCAGCAGTCCAGAGGCACCAGTGGGCACCTACCAGGAACTGTGAGTAAACAACTTGAAACTGCACCCTTAGTGTTGCCTCTGTTATTTCATCTGCATAGACTTCCATCACTGCATAGACACTTACAAGCACCAACTGTGCCCCGGGGTACCGCTCCACCTGTGGGGAGCAGGACCATCCAAGCTGCCATTCCATCAGCCCCGGAGACCCCATACAGCAGCGGCGGCTTAATAGCCGCAAACCACAGGTGGCGTCACGAATAATACAAACTTTAATCACCCCCAACACTGCAGCCATATTAATTGACCCCACCAGGGCCACGGAGCCGGGCCCCGCCACCACTGACGACCCCCGGACTAGTCCGGTCCGGCACTGGGTGTCCCATAGCCCTGGGGTGGGCGAGTCATATGCATTAAAATAGCGAGTTCAGCATAAAAACCTAGAAAACAGTCTGATAGATGGTACGCGATTCGAACATCGTGTGTTCTTAATCTCAGTCCATGCATTAAAATAGAAAGTTTAGCATAAAAACCTAGAAAACAGTCTGATAGATGATACGCATTTTGAACATCATGTGTTCTTAATCTCAGTCCATGGACAATCTCAACATTATTCCGATGATATTGCAGCCACTAGGAACCTAAAGGGAATAGGTCAGCACAAAATTGTCACACAGTGTTTGGCTCTAAACTCACCAAGTGCCATGGCTGCTCACACTGCAGAATCTGACACTCTACACTAAGGTTAGTTTCACATATTCGGCTTTTCGCCGGTTTGACAGATGCGGTACAAGCCAGTACAGTATTATACAGTACAGTGGCAGCGTCGCAACTTTCGGGTCACATGCCCCGGTCACATGACAGCATGTGACCGGCGCTTGTTGTGCTGCCAGTGTACTGTATAGACTGTACTGGCCTGCGTCGCATCCGCCAAACCTTTGGTACTTTTGAGTTACATAGACTGGCTCGGGCGTCGTCCAGCTATGTTCTCATTAGCTTTATCACTCCTGCCCTAGCCCTCTCCAGGGGTTGGGGGGAGGGGGTATAAAATCAGGGCTGGTCAGATGCAGGGCAAGGAAGGTGGTCCAGATATCCTTACCATCAGAAGTATCTCTGGCTTTAGGGATAGCTAAAGTCCCCTAGCCTGAGGGCCATTCTAAGAGCCCCTGTTCCCTGCTCTTCACCTACACCATGACAAAAATGACTGTTCAGACCAAGTACAGATGCTCGATACTCCCTTAGCATGGCCAAGCAGTTCAGTGCACCTTCCCCCTTTTTTATTCTTATTTCATATATCTTTGCCCTTCTCTGGTTCCGGAAAAGCCTGAGCTGTTAATCAAGGAATAAGGGTGTTCAGATGCCAAGGGTGCAGCGAGAGCCTGTGCTTGGTGTGAACAGACATTTTCTGATGACAGGTTTCCTTTAACTCCAAGTTGCAGCTGTTTTCTCTGGCTTTGTCAGCAAAATACACCGCACACAAGCATATAAAGGGATTGCACTCAAACCAATGTTATTCAATGAGGCAGTGTAAATTTGCGGTTTTTTTCTCAGCTGTATTCAGCAAGCTGTGATTTGACTCTGAAATCGGTACAGTGTGACAAAAAATTGGACAACATACGTACCATCAGTATGATTTTTACAAATACATTACAATTCTGTAAGATTGGACACCGTAAATGGTCCTGTAAATAATTAATAGCTGCTGAGTGGAAAAAACGGATAGTATAGGGAAAGCACACGGATGACAAGTGAGACAAAAATCATCCTACTTTTCTGGATGAGAATGGGAATGGTTTTTATACACCCAGGTGACGCCAGACTATAAGTATCATAGGAGACTATCATAACAAATCACTTCTCTTACCCTTCGGTTAAGTCATTAATGTACCTGAGCTAATAAGGCACCGACACACCCAGGTGTATGTGTGCGACACTAAGCAGCAGGCAGAATTCCAGCAAGAACCAAAGCCCTTAAATTCTACTGATCTTGGCTTGTCCTTGAGGTCAAACTCCAATCAATCAAATTCAAAATAGGCTTATTGACAGTACAAAGTACATATTGGCATTGCCAAAGCAAGTGGTAAAAATGGGGATAGGGGCTAGTCAAGGGTGGGGTTTAGAGATCCATCCTGGGTGAGGGATAGAGGCTTCTCAAGGGTGAGGGATAGAGGCTTCTCCAGGGTGGGGTATGGAGGCTCCTCCAGGGTGGAGGTCAATCTAAGTAGGATGGTTTCTCTTAAGGGAATGTAATCCAGAGATTTTTCTTGAATATGAGAACACGTAACATGTAATATATGGATATATGGTTCTTGTAGTTAATTTCAAGGAGGGTTTAAATCTTATGGGATGGAGATACATGTGCTCTAACATGAATATGCTAAGATTTTTAGACACAAGTTATCAGATTAATGTTTATGATCGGTGGAATTGGATTCTGTTATGTCACCGCCGGAGTCTGCTCCAGCGACTTCTGCTCCGATCGCAAGGTGACGCCGTGTTCCTGCCATGGATGGTGCTGGTGGGCGCAGGTTCCGATCATCCACTGGGCTGGGTTATCTTGGGATCTGCAGTAATGCTGGCTGACTGTGGGTGGCGTGTGTCTTCCAGCTGAAGTTGCCAGCGTTCAGCTACAGCCAAAGGGAAGACACCACACTCTTCTTATTCCCCCTCCTGTCACATGACCACTGCCAGAGATAGTTCTGATTTCCTGGCTCCTGGTCCGCCCTATTCTGTTTTGTGATTCCTGTGTGCTGACTTCTGTGTGTTTTCTGACTACCCTTCTGCCTGCTGCTTTTGTACCTCGCTGCCCGATCTGGATTTGACCTCTGCTCCGTTTTCTGATTACGTCCTTGTCTGCTGATTCTGTCCCTGTTCTGCTATTCCTGGTTTGACCCTGCCTGACGACTACTCTCATCGGACTGCAACCTACCACAGGTAGTGATCTCCAGGGCCCTGTGTAATTCCAAATCCCTGTATAGGGGTTAAAGGGTTTCAGGGTTCTTGGGGTCCTGCTTGGTGAGTGTCTTCCCTCTAGTCTGTCCATTACATCCCCCTGAGTCTGTTGATCGAGGCAGGCGTTACAGATTCATACAGCCTGTGCCTCATTACCAACTAGCCATTTATAACAATTATTTTCCCCGCTGAGTCTTGGTTTGAGAATTTTCACTTTTTCAGGCATCTGTGATTGGTTGCAGTCAGATGCGCCTCCAGCTTGTGTGACAGCGTATGGCTGCAACCAATCTAGACTCTGTCTGGGTGTCTATATTGTGGCATGGTGTAAAAATAAATAAATGAAACACTTGACATAGGGTTCCCCCATATTATGATACCCATCACAGATAAAGCATATGGCTACAGGCTGCAGCCTCCAGCCATGTGGTTATCTTGACTGTGTATCAAAATAGGAGAAACCACATGCAGCTTTTTTTTTTTAAATATTGAAATAAATAATTAAAAAAAAAACCAGCGTGCCGTACACCCCAATTTTGATAACCAGCAATGATAAAGCTCAACAGCTGGGGGGAGGTATTCTCAGGCTGGGGAGACCCATGCTTATTCAGCCACCCCAGCCTAAAAATAGCAGCCTGCAGCCACCTGGAATTGCCACATCCATTAGATGCGACAGTCCTGGCGCTTTACCTGGCTCTTCCAATTGCCCTGGTGGGGTGGCAATTAGGGTAATAAGGGGTTATTGACAGCCCACTGCTGCCACTAAGCCCTAGATTAATAATGGGAGGCGTCTATGAGTCCCCCGCATTACTAATCTGTAAGTGAAAAGAAATAAACACAAACAACCAAAAAATCCTTTATTTGACATAAAAGACAAAAAGCACCCTCTTTCATCACTTCACTAACCCCCAAAACAACCCCGACGCCCACTGTGAGGATCAGGCAGAGACTGAGTGAGCCATGCGATGAGTGGTGAAGGTTCCCACGGCCCTCCACCTGTGACCGCAAATGGCGGTGATTTAATCAAAACTACAGCAATAGCCCAGTAAGTGACACAATGTTGGAATAAGGGTCTTTTCCCCTACATCATTTGAGGATGGCGCAGCAAAAGTCTGATAAAATATTCTCTTGGAGAGTGGCAAAGTTAAATAAGCAAATGGATTCATAGGACTCTAGTTCAATGGCAAACAGGCATGAACCATTTAAACTGCCTTTTACCTTGTGGAATCCTCGGTGCCTCTTCTGATTAACAGGCCCGTCATAATGTTATGCATGTATCAGGGTGCAACCTACAAATGCAGGGCCTAAAAATCAGAAGAGGTGCTGGGGATTCTGGCAAATACAAAGCGATTCACAGAGCTCCAATCTGGTGTCCACAGGCTACTGAATTGTCCACTGGACCAGGTTCTTGGAAATGTATTCCTTAAATTCTAAATGCCAGTCCTTTTCACCCCCCATATATTTTGATAGGATGACATACAATCAAATTATGTTGTGTAGTGTCATGTTATATCAAACATAGGATATAAAGCCAACATCATACCTCCCAACTTTTGAAGAACAGAAAGAGGGACAAAATATGCAACGTGTGCATCGCTTCATGGAAAATTTTGACCACTCCTCTAGCCACACCCCAAGCCACATCCATTTGGCAGTGAGGGATGTTCAGCAGATGCCCTGGACTATTCATTCATTCATAGTCGTATCAGCCAGAACTTTCTCATATTTATATAAGCTTCACTATATGACGTTGTTTTTTGTTTCTATAAAACTGTGTTCACGTGTTACAGAAATCCGGTGTTTTTTATTTTATGCAGGTGTCCACACCAAATTACACAATAACAATCTGCTCATCTTCTCTGATTATTGCATTTTTGCCACATTTCTTATTCCTTTTCCCCAATATTTCATGCATTTTTGGTGCAGATGTGAAGCCACAGGTCGGCTAGCGATGTTGAGCGCGATAGCACCCGCCCCCGTCGTACGTGCGATATTGTGTGATGGCTGCCGTAACATTATCGCTACGGCAGCGTCACACGCACTTACCTGTGCAGCGATATTGCTCTGGCCGGCGAACCGCCTCCTTTCTAAGGAGGCGGTTCGTGTGGCGTCACAGCGACATCACATGGCAGGCATTCAATAGAAGCGGAGGGGCGGAGATGAGCGGGACGTACCATCCTGCCCACCTCCTTCCTTCCGCATTGCCGGTAGAGGCAGGTAAGTAGATGTTCGACGCTCCTGCGGTGTCACACATAGCGATGTGTGGTGCCGCAGGAACGAGGAACAACATCGCTAAAAAAAAGAAAACGATTTTTTGATTCAGGACGACCTCTTCGCGGCAAATGATTTTGACCGCTTTTGCGATCGTTTAAGGTCGCTCATAAGTGTCACACACTGTGA